>NW_027332516.1:0-196920 GCF_002575655.3 Aegilops tauschii subsp. strangulata
GGTGTCGAGCCAATGAAAATGGAGATCATGATGATGCTTTGGAGATGGAGATCAAAAGCACAAGATGATGATGGCTATATCATGTCACATATTTTGATTGCATGTGATGTTTATCTTTTATACATCTTATTTTGCTTAGTACAGCGGTAGCATTATAAGATGATCCCTTAACTAAATTTCAAGGTATAAGTGTTCTTCCTGAGTATGCATTGTTGCGACAGTTCGTCGTGTTGAGACAACACGTGATGATCGGGTGCGATAGACTCTACGTTCACATACAACGGGTGCAAGACAGTTTTGCACATGCGGAATACTGGATATCGACAGATCGAACGTGAATCATATAGTAGATATGATCAACATAGATATGTTCACCATTGATGACTACCCCATCTCACATGATGATCGGACATGGGTTAGTTGATTTGGATCACGTTACACTTAGATGACTTGAGGGATGTCGGTTTAAGTGGGAGTTCTTAATTAGTTTGATTAATTGAACTTTAATTTATCATGAACTTAGTCCTGATAGTATTTGCAAATTATGTTGTAGTTCAATAGCTCGCGTTGTAACTCCCCTATGTTTTTTGATATGTTCCTAGAGAAAACTAAGTTGAAAGATGATAGTAGCAATGATGCGGACTGGGTCCGTGATCTGAGGATTATCCTCATTGCTGCACAGAAGAATTATGTCGTTGATGCATCACTAGGTGACAAACCTATTGCAGGAGCATATGCAGACGTTATGAACATTTGGCAAGCTCGATATGATGACTACTTGATAGTTTAGTGCACCATGCTTTACGGCTTAGAACCGGGACTTCAAAAGCGTTTTGAACACCACAGAGCATATGGTATTTCAGACTGGTGCCCATGTCGAGAGGTATGAGACCTCTGACAAGTACTTTGCCTAAAAGATGGAGGAGAATAGCTCAGCTAGTGAGCATGTTCTTAGAATGTGTGGGTACTACAATCGCTTGAATCAAGTGGGAGTTAATCTTCCAGATAAAATAGTGATTGACATAGTTCTCTAGTCACTATCACCAAGCTACTAGAACTTCGTGATGAACTATAATATGTAAGGGATGACGAAAATGATTCCCGAGCTTTTTGTGATGCTGAAATCAGCGAAGGTAGAAATCAAGAAAGAGCATCAAGTGTTGATGGTTAACAAGATCAGTAGTTTCAAGAAAAGGGGCAAGGGAAAGAAAGGGAATTTCAAGAAGAAGAAGCCCAAAGCTGGACCTAAGCCTGAAACTGAGTGCTTCTACTGCAAAGGGAATGGTCACTAGAAGCGGAACTACCCACAAAAATTGGCAGATAAGAAGGATGGCAAAGTGAACAAAGGTATATTTGATATACATATTATTGATGTCTACCTTACTAGTGTTCATAGTAACCCCTGGGTATTTGATATTAGTTTAGTTGCTAAGATTAGTAACTCGAAAAAGGAATTGCAGAATAAACATAGACTAGTTAAGGGCGAGGTGATGATGTGTTTTGGAAGTGATTCCAAGGTTGATGCGATCACCATCGCACACTCCCTCTACCTTGGGGATTAGTGTTGAACCTAAATAAATGTTATTTGGTGTTTGCATTGAGCATGAATAATACTGGATCATGTTCATTGCGATATGGTTATTCATTTAATTCAGAGAATAATCTTATTCTGTTTACATGAATAAAACCTTCTATGGCCATACACCCAATGTGAATGGTTTATTGAATCTCGATCGTAGTGATACACATATTCATAATATTGTTGCCAAAAGATGCAAAGTTGATAATGATAGTGCAACATACTTATGGCACTGCTGTTTAGGTCATATTGGTGTAAAGCGCATGAAGAAACTCCACATGGATGGACTTTTGGAATCACTTGATTATGGATCATTTGATACTTGCGAACCATGTCTCATGGGCAGGATGACTAAAACTCCGTTCTTCGGAACAATGGAGCGAGCTAATAACTCATTGGAAATAATACATACCAATGTATGTCGTCCGATGAGTGTTGAATCATGCGACGGGTATTGTTATTTTCTCACCTTCACTGATGATTTAAGTAGATATGGGTTTATCTACTTGATGAAACACAAGTCTGAAACATTTGAAAAGTTCAAAGAATTTCGGAGTGAAGTGGAGAATCATCGTAACAAGAAAATAAAGTTTCTACGATCTGATCAAAGGCGAATATTTGAGTTACGAGTTTGGCTTTCATTTAAACAATGTGGAATTGTTTCACAACTCACGCCACCTGGAACACCACAGCGTAATGGTGTGTCCCAACGTCGTAAGCGCACTTTATTAGATATGGTGCGATATATGATGTCTGTTACCGTCTACCACTATCGTTTTGGGGTTATGCATTAGAGATGGCCGCATTCACGTTAAATAGGGCACCGTCTAAATCCGTTGAGACGACACCGTATGAACTGTGGTTTAGCAAGAAACCTAAGCTGTCGTTTCTTAAAATTTGGGGTTGCGACACTTATGTCAAAAGGCTTCGGCCTGATAAGATCGGACCGAAATTGGAGAAGTGCATCTTCATAAGATACCCTAAGGAAACAATTGGGTACACCTTCCATCATAGATCCGAAGGAAAGATCTTTGTTGCTGAGAATGGGTCCTTTCTAGAGAAGGAGTTTCTCTCGAAAGAAGTGAGTGGGAGGAAAGTAGAACTTGATGAGGTAAATGTACCTCCTCTCGAATTAGAAAGTAATACATTAGAGAAAATTATTCATTAGTTCATCACAGAATATATATAATATCATCACATATACACAATGATACTTAACTACTAGGTACAATGCATAAAATTGAAAACGAACAATACTAAAACTAATAATCCCTCCTGGGGCAGTATTCCGGCAGCTCCTCGCCAGCAGCTCCCTGGTGCGCGACATCTTCCCAGCACGGAGGCAGTACTCCGCCTCCTCCTCGCGGCGCTTGACGTACCGATCTGCCTCTTGCAGGCGGACGAGCGCGAACGATCTTGCCATTTTGTTGGGCGCCCACCGGAGCTCCTCGTTGGTGGCACGCTGGAGATTATCGGCCCACCTTCACGCAGCGATGAGCGCCTAGCGCCTTTGACCTTCCTCGCAAAGTACTCGTCTTCGTACACCTCATCCGCACGACGACACGCCCGCCCCCAAAGCTCCATCACCTCCTTTTTCTAGGCGGCATCACGGGCTTCACAGGCCGCCTGGTACCTGGCTTCCTCCTTTGCCATCTCCTTCTTGAAGGCCACTTGCCTGGCTTTCTCAGCCGGTGGCAGCGACTTCCAAAGACAAAGATTGTACTGGCCCCAAAACCAATCCAAAGTTGGGGGGGGGGGGGTCCGGCGCAACCTCGTCTGGCGGCGCGTAGGGGTCCTCGTCGCTGCTCTTTGAGTGAGCGTCCTCGGGGGGCGGCGACTCCTCGTCGGCGCGTGGGCAGACCGGCGACGCCATGGCAGAGATTTGAGAGAGAGAGAGAGGGCGAGCGAGGGGGGGATGTAGATGAGAATGCAGGTGGGACAACGTGAGCAAGGTAGTATTTATTGGCGGCCGGAATCTAGATCGACGGGAGCAGTACACACCTCAGTCGCCGGAATTTACGGGTACTATAGTTTGAATTACACACGATTCCCGCAGCAAAATCCGTGTGTGAACATAATACCCGACGATTTCCAATACAGAACCGTGTCTGATTAATAACCCCCGCCACTCACCTTCCAAACCTCGAGGCGCGAAATAGAGTGTCAATCGTGTGGGGGCCGGTTGTCTCACCAGATTTTACATTTTCTTTCTTGAACACCAGATATTTACATCGTCTCATGATTTTTTAATCGCAGACAAGTAAACAAATATGATTTTTCAAACCATCATGGTTAGCCGTTGCATGTAGATGTAGTTCAAATTTGTATTACGGTCATTAAATGGCTAGAAAATCACTTAAATGTCTTTAAAGGGTCAAATGACCCCTGAAATTTTCCAAAATTTCACATGACAGTTTTATTAGTGCACGTTACACATAGAAATTTTTTGAAGGCCGTAAGAGGAAGCTATCTCCCATTCTTTATCAAACATGCATTGTTCCCTCTCGGAACCACGAGCCTTCTAGTGAGTTACTCCGGTTTGTGAGGGGTGTGTGTCCAAACTTTCATCAAACAGGACAATTTTTTACCACATCATCTTGGTGACATGACATTACATCAAGCAAGGTTTCATGTTTTTCTGATCATTTTTTAATTAATTGGAATTAAAATGCCATGCCACTCCATGCATGTATCCATGCCGTGAGACCAATATGTTTGAAAATTCCTTCTAATTTACTGATACGTCCGTTTTGCATCATGTTTTCCTACTGATATTTATGTTGTTTTATTGTATAATAATGCTTTTTGGAGTAATTCTAATGCCTTTTCTCTCATAATATGCAAGGTATGCACCAAGGGGGAGAATTCTGACAGCTGAAAATCTGGACCTGAAAAACCTACGTCAAACTACCTATTCTGCACAACTCCAAATAAGCTGAAACTCCCTGAGGATTTTTTATGGAATATTAGAGCAAATAAGTACCAGAGGAGGGCCACCAGGTGGGCACAACCCACATGGGCGCGCCAGGAGGCCCAGGCACGCCCTGGTGGGTGCTGCCCTCCTCGGCCCACCTCCGGTGCCCATCTTTTGGTTATAAGTCATTTTGACCTAGAAAAAATAAGGAGAGGACATTTGGGACAAAGCGCCGCTGCCTCGAGGCGGAACTTGGGCAGGCACACTTTTGCCCTCCGGTGGAGCGATTCCGCCGGGGGAACTTCCCACCCGGAGGGGGAAATCATCGTCATCATCATCACCAACAACTCTCCCATCTTGGGGAGGGCCATCTTCATCAACATCTTCACAGCACCAACTCCTCTCAACTCTCTTGTGTTCAATCTTTGTGTGAAAACTATAGATTGGTGCTCGTGGGTGACTAGTAGTGTTGATTACATCTTGTAGTTGATTACTATATGTTTTATTTGGTGGAAGATTATATGTTCAGATCCATGATGCTATTCAATACCCCTCTGATCTTGAGCATGTTTATCATTTATGAGTAGTTACTTTCATTCTTGAGGTCACGGGAGAAATCATGTTGCAAGTAATCATGTGAACTTGATATGTGTTCAATATTTTGACGGTATGTATGTTGCCATTCTCTTAGTGGTGTCATGTGAATGTCGACTACATGACACTTCACCATATTTGGGCCAAAGGGAATGCATTGTGGAGTAGTTATTAGATGGTGGGTTGCGAGAGTGACAGAAACTTAAACCCCAGTTTATGCGCTATTCCGTAAGGAACAGATTGGATCCAAAAGTTTAATGCTATGGTTAGAATTTATTCTTAATACTTTTCTCGTAGTTGCGGATGCTTGCGAGAGGGTTAATCATAAGTAGGAGGTTTTTTCAAGTAAGAACAGCACCTAAGCACCGGTCCACCCACATATCAAATTATCAAAGTACCGAACACGAATTAAGCCAACATGATGAAAGTGACTAGATGTAATTCCCGTGTACCCTCAAGAACACTTTGCTTATCATAAGAAACCGTTTTGGCCTGTCCTTTGCCTCAAAAGGATTGGGCTACCTTGCTTCACTTTTGTTACTACTATTGTTACTTGCTCGTTACCAAATATCTTGCTACCAAACTACTCCGCTACTTACAATTTTAGCACTTGCAGACATTACCTTGCGGAAAACCACTTGTCATTTCTTTCTGCTCCTCGTTGGGTTCGACACTCTTACTTATCGAAAAGGGCTACAATTGGCCCCATACACTTGTGGGTCATCAGGGCAATTTTCTGGTGCCGTTGCCGGGGAGTGAAGCGCTCTTGGTAAGTGGAAATTGGTAAGGAAACATTATTACTACGTGCTGAAATTTATTGTCACTTGCTACTATGGAAAACAATCCTTTGAGGGGTTGTTTCGGGGTATCTTCACCTCGACCGGAACCACAATTAGTTACCCCTCAACCTACTGCACCTACTGAAAATATTGAAAATTGAAATGCCTTTGGGTATGTTAGAGCAACTGCTAGCTAATCCTTATGCAGGAGATGGAACCGAACATCCTGATATGCATTTGATATATGTGGATGAAATTAGTGTATTATTTAAGCTTGCAGGTTTGTCTAGAGATGAAGCTAAGAAGAAGGTTTTCCCTTTATCTTTGAATGGAAAATCATTGACATGGTATAGGCTATGCGATGATATTGGATCTTTGAACTGGAACCATTTGAAATTGGAATTTCATCAGAAATTTTATCCTATGCATCTAGTTCATCATGATAGGAATTATATATATAATTTTTGGCCTCGTGAAGGAGAAAGTATCGCTCTAGCTTGGGGGAGGGTTAAGTCAATGTTATATTCATGCCCCAATCATGAGCTCTCGATAGAAATTATTATTCATAACTTTTATGCTCGACTTTCTCGTGATGATCAATCCATGCTCGATACTTCTTGTATTGGTTCTTTTATGAAGAAGACTATGGAATTCCGGTGGGATCTTTTAGAAAGAATTAAACGCAACTCTGAAGATAGGGAACTCGAGGAAGGTAAAGAGTGAGGTATGAACCTAAGTGTGATTGTGTTAAATCTTTTATGAATACCGATGCCTTTCAAAAGTTTAGCACTAAATCTGGACTCGACTCTGAGATAGTAGCTTACTTTTGTGAATCTTTTGCTACGCATGTTGATCTCCCTAAGGATAACTGGTTTAAATATCACCCTCCAATTAAATAAGAAGTTAAAGAACCGGTAAAAGCTAAAGAAGAAACTATTATCTACAATGTTGATCCAATTGTTCCCACTACTTATATTGAAAAACCACCTTTTCCTGTTAGGATGAAGGAACATGCTAAAGCTTCAACTGTGGTTAACAAAAGTTATGTTAGAACACCCAAACCTTATGAACAAATCAAAGTTGAACCTAGTGTTTCTATGGTTAAAGATCTCTTAGTGGATAATATTGATGGGCATGTTATTTACTTATGTGGTTGTTGCGTATGGGAATAAAGAGGACTTGATGCTTTAATGCTATGGTTGGGTTTTACCTTAATGATCGTTAGTAGTTGCGGATGCTTGCTAGAGTTCCAATCATAAGTGCATATGATCCAAGAAGAGAAAGTATGTTAGCTTATGCCTCTCCCTCATATGAAATTGCAATAGTGATTACCGGTCTTGTTAACGATTGCCTAGGATAATTCCGCACACCGACCCATCATTATTCCACACTCGCTATTTATAATATTTAGTAATATATTCTAACTTTATGATAACATCACCTACTTTTATGTTTTAAGATCTCCGATATCATGCAAAGTTATCCTCTTCATACCCACAACGTAGTTTTATTTCTCGTTTCTAGTTGGAAGCAAACGTGCAGTGTACGTAGAGTCGTATTAGTGGCAGATAGGACTTGAGAGAATATTGATATTACCTTTAGCTCCTTGTGGGTTCGACACTCCATACTTATCACTTCCACCATTGGGAATTTCTACGATGATTCCCTGCACTTGGGGATTATCAAGCTCTTTTCTGGCGACGTTGCCGGGGAGCAATAGCGTGGGGTTGATATTCTCGTGTGTGCTTGTTTGCTTTCTTCACTAAGTAGATTTTTTTCCTTTTTGTTTCTGTTTAGTTGTGGGTGAAACATACAAAAAATTTAAAGAATGAAAATACCAAAAAAAATTACTTGCCTCTCATGCCTAAAAAGTTTTTCAAAAATAGAAGTGATTGGAAAGTTATGCATTGAAGAAGTGAGGGTCGACCTTGAGCACTTGTGTTCATGCTCACGGAAACAATGTAGAATTTTTCATGGAAGTTTCTCTGTAAATAATTATCCCCTTGTATATATCCATTGTATTATAAAAATAATGTGCCAAGCTTTGGTTTTAGGATGATTAGATTGCTTGTTTACTATGTGCAGAACAAAAACAGAAACTTTGGCTGTAGTGCGTGATTTTACATTTTTTACTGGAAGGTCAAATGGGTCTGAAACTTTTTTCACATTACATCTGTGCAAATTGTTCAAATTGTTCAAATTTATTTCTTAATTTTGGGAGTTACAGAAGTTTACTAAACTTCCAGATTACTACAGACTGTCCTGTTTTTGACAGAATCTGTTTTTCGCGTGTTGTTTGCATATTTTGATGAATCTATGGCTAGTATCGGGGGGTATGAACCATAGAGAAGTTGGAATACAGTAGGTTTAACACAAATATAAATAAAGAATGAGTTCATTACAGTACCTTAAAGTGGTAGTTTGCTTTATTACACTAACGGATCTCACAAAGTTTTTGTTAAAGTTTTGTGTGGATGAAGTGTTCGAAGATCGAGGAACTATCAATATGGGAAGAATAAAGAGATGCAAGAGTTCAAGCTTGGGGATTCCCAAGGCACCCCAAGTAAATATTTCAAAGGATACTCAAGCATCTAAGCTTGGGGATGCCCCGGTTGGCATCCCATCTTTCTTCTTCAACAAATATCGGTATACCTCGGTTTTTGTTTTGTTCACATGATTTGTGTCCTTTGTGTTTTTTTTCCTTTAAGAACCAAGCTAGTATGAGATAGCCCTTCATTGATTTATAGAATACTTCATGTGCTTCACTTATATATTTTAAGTATGATCTTATCGAATTGCTCTTTGTGCTTCACTTAAATCTTTTGAGTATGGTTTTATAGAATGCTTCTTGTGCTTCACTTACATATTTTGAGCTTGGATATTGGTTAGTCTATATTAATGGTAGAATGCTCCATGAACTTCACTTATATCTTTTTGAGTATGAATAATACTATAATCTAAAGTGGGGTGGGGTTGGAAGAGTGTCAACTTTAGGAATTAGTGATCCCACTATTCCGAATGAGAAGAATTTTGCTTATGTGGAGAGTAGAAAAATTTCTATGCTTGTAGATCATGAAAAGAATACTTTATGTGATGGTTATATTGTTGAATTCATTCATGATGCTACTGAAAATTATTATGAGGGAGGAATATATGCTTGTAGGAGTTGCAATAATACCAAGTTTCCTCTCTATGTGCTTAAAGTTTTGCAGTTATACTTGTTTTGCCTTCCTATGCTAGTTGATTCTTGTTCCTATAAATTATGTGCTCACAAATCCCTAGGCATAGGAAGTGGGTTAGATTCAAATGTGCTAGTCATATTCTTCATGATGCTCTCTTTATGTTTCAATTCTTATCTTTTATGTGAGCATCATTGAAATCATCATGCCTAGCTAAAAGGCATTAAAGAAAAGCGCTTGTTGGGAGACGACCCAATATTTACCCTTACTGTTTTTGTGTGTTTACATGATTAAGATACTTTAGTAATCATGTTTTATAGCTTTTGTTTCAATAAAGTGCCAAGTAAGACCTTTGGGAAGACTTGGGTGAAAGTTAATGTGATCTTGCTGTAAAAAACAGAAACTGTGCGCTCACGGGATTAGCTACCAATGTTTTACAGAAGAGTGCTTTTGAGTTGATTCTTTTTTCAGAAGATTAATAGACAAATTCCTCACGCCCACCAATTTATTTCATAATTTTTGGAGTAGCATAAGTATGGTTTATGTTTAGATCATTACAGACTATTCTGTTTTTGACAGATTCTGTTTTCCTTGCATAGTTTGCTTGTTTTCTAGTTTCTATGGCTTATATTTCTCAATATAAATTGTAGAAATGATATGGTACAGTAGGAATTGTGTGAGAACAATTATGAACCTTGTATTTGACAGTACCAAAGTTAATGGTTTACTCTTTATCATACTAACCTATCTCACGAAGTTCCGTTAAGTTTTGTGTGATTGAAGTTTTCAAGCTTTGGGTGAGATATCGATATGAGGAGAATAAGGAGTGGAAAGACCCTAAGCTTGGGGATTCCCAAGGCACCCCAAGGTAATACTCAAGGAAGACTCAAGCGCCTAAGCTTGGGGATGCCCCGGAAGGCATCCCCTCTTTCGTCTTCAGAACTATCGGTATACCTTACTCGGAGCTATATTTTTATTCGTCACATGATATGTGTTTTGCTTGGAGCGTATTTTCAATTTTACTTTCTGTTTGAATAAAATCATTGGATCTGAAATCTTGAATGAAAAAGAATCCTCCCATGGCTTGTTAATTATTTGACTACTCAGTGTTCTTCACTTATATCTTTTTGGGGTAGTTTGTCATTTACTCACGTGCTTCAAGTATATCCTATGATTAAATGGTTGAATGAATTGAATATAATAAATCTGAATTTATAAATGTTTCATATGCTTATACCATTGGGAGTAATGACTTCACACAGAATAAGTAGGTAGTAAACTTATTGAAAGTTAGCAAATGCAGAATTGGTCACTTGAACAATTCATGAAAGAATATTGAAGGAAGAGAGATTTCACATATAAATATACTATCTTGGACATCTTTTGTAATTGTGAGCACTTGTTAAAATATGACATGCTAAAAGGATGATGTTGGACAAGGAAGACAACATAATGGGTTATGTTTTCTTATATCCGAAATAAAGTATATTGTCATGGATAATCCAACATGTTGAGCTTGCCTTTCCCTCTCATGCTAGCCAAATTCTTTGCACCAAGTAGAGATAATACTTGTGCTTCCAAACATCCCTTCAACCAGTTTTGCCATGAGAGTCCACCATACCTACCTAAGGATTGAGTAAGATCCTTCAAGTAAGTTGTCATCGGTGCATGCAATAAAAATTAGTGCGAAGAAAATAAGCTTTATACGAACTTGTGATAGGGAAGAAATAAAAGCGATGGACTGCATAATAAAGGTCTTTATCACAAGAGGCAATATAAAGTGACGTTCTTTTGCATTAAGATTTTGTACATCCAACCATAAAAGCGCATGACAACCTCTGCTTCCCTCTGCGAAGGGCCTATATTTTACTTTTATCTTCTACCCTTATACAAGAGTCATGGTGATCATCACCTTTCCTTTTTACACTTTTTCCTTGGGTAAGCACTTTGTGTTGGAGCGATCCGTATATATATATATATATATACACATACATATATATATATATATATATATATATATATATATATCCACTTGGATGTCGGTTTTCATAAATTATTATTGTTGACATTACCCTTGAGGTAAAAGGTTGGGAGGAGAAACTATAAGCCCCTATCTTTCTCTGTGTCCGATTAAAACTTTGAACCCATAAATATCACATGAGTGTTAGCAATTGTGAAAGATTAAATGATAGTTGAGTATGTGGAGTTTGCTGAATCAAAGCTCTTACATAGACCCTCCCCGAAAATAAGATGAATTGCAATTGTTTGATGACTACGAGCATTGTTTGTTAGTTTTCAAGAAAGTTTGTGATCTATACTTTAACATGTGAATAGCTTGTTACTTGATCATGAAAAGTTTTATGAGATGAGCTACTGTTATGACATATAATGATGCTAGAAAAGGTGATTGAAATTATCATTGATCAAACTTGTGCACCTGCTAGCAATCACACTTCATAAATTATTTCTTTTATCATTTACCTACTCGAGGACGAGCAGGAATTAAGCTTGGGGATGCTGATACGTCTCCAACATATCTATAATTCATGAAGTATTCATGCTATTATATTATCCATCCTAGATGTTTTATATGCATTTATATGCTATTTTATATGATTTTTGGGACTAACCTGTTAACCTAGAGCCCAGTGCCAGTTTCTATTTTTTCCTTGTTTTTGAGTTTTATAGAAAAGGAATACCAAACGGAGTCCAATTGACATGCCAATTTTTGTTGATTTTTTATGGACCAAAAGAAGCCCCTGGAGCAAAAGAGTTGGGCCAGAAGAGTCCCGGGCTGTCCACGAGGGTGGGGGGCGCGCTCACCCCCCTGGGCGTGGGCCCCTACCTCGTCGACGACTCGGAGAGCCCCCTGACGTAAAACCAACGCCAAAAAATTCTATAAATACAGAAACCCCCAGAAAATAACCTAGATCGGAAGTTCCGCCGCCGCAAGCCTCTGTAGCCACGAGAAATCAATCTAGGCCCTCTCTGGCACCCTGCCGGAGGGGGCCATCATCACTGGAGGCCATGGGGGAGGATCCCGGAGGGGCCATCATCACCGGAGGCCATGGAGGAGGAAGCACAAGGGGGAGAACCTCTCCTCCTCTCTCTCGGTGGCGCGCGAGTGCCATCGGGAGGGGAATCATCGCCGCGGTGATCGTCTTCATCAACATCACCACCATCATCACCATCCTCATCTCTTTTACGCGGTCCACTCTCCCGCACCCCGCTGTAATCCCTACTTGAACATGGTGCTTTATGCCACATATTATGATCCAATGATGTGTTGCCATTCTATGATGTTTTGAGTAGATATCCTTTGTCTTTGGGTTGATTGATGATCTAGATTGGTATGAGTTGTATGTTTTATTTTGGTGCTGTCCTATGGTGCCCTCCGTGTCGCACAAGCGTGAGGGATTCCCGCTGTAGGGTGTTGCAATACGTTCATGATTCACTTATAGTGGGTTGGTGAGTGACTGAAACACAAACCCGAGTAAGGGGGTTGTTGCGTATGGGAATAAAGAGGACTTGATGCTTTAATGCTATGGTTTGGTTTTACATTAATGATCTTTAGTAGTTGTTGCTAGAGTTCCAATCATAAGTGCATATGATCCAAGAAGAGAAAGTATGTTAGCTTATGCCTCTCCCTCATATGAAATTGCAATAGTGATTACCAGTCTTGTTAACGATTGCCTAGGATAATTCCGCACACCGACCCATCATTATTCCACACTCGCTATTTATAATATTTAGTAATATATTCTAACTTTATGATAACAGCACCTACTTTTATGTTTTAAGATCTCCAATATCATGCAAAGTTATCCTCTTCATACCCACAACGTAGTTTTATTTCTCGTTTCTAGTTGGAAGAAAATGTTCGGTGTATGTAGAGTCGTATCAGTGGCAGATAGGACTTGATAGAATATTGATATTGCCTTTAGCTCCTTGTGGGTTCGACACTCCATACTTATCACTTCCACCATTGGGAATTGCTACGATGATTCCCTGCACTAGGGGATTATCACCCGGCAACGGCGCCAGAAAAAGGTCTTGATAACCCACAAGTATAGGGGATCAGTTGTAGCCTCTTTCGATAAGTAAGAGTGTCGAACCCAACGAGGAGCTAAAGGCAGAACAAATATTCCCTCAAGTTCTATCGACCACCAATACAACTCTAGGCACGCTTAACATTCGCTTTACCTAGAACAAGTATGAACTAGAAGTACTTTGTAGGTGTTTTTGGATAGGTTTGCAAGATAATAAAAATTACTTAGTGATAAAGCAAACAAGCACACACGAGAATATTCACCCCACGCTATTGCTCCCCGGCAACGGTGCCAGAAAAAGGTCTTGATAACCCACAAGTATAGGGGATCAGTTGTAGCCTCTTTCGATAAGTAAGAGTGTCGAACCCAACGAGGAGCTAAAGGTAGAATAAATATTACCTCAACTTCTATCGACCACCGATACAACTCTACGCACGCTTAACGTTCGCTTTAACTAGAACAAGTATGAAACTAGAAGTACTTTGTAGGTGTTTTTGGATAAGTTTGCAAGGTAATAAAGAGCACGTAAATAAAAGCTAGGGGCTGTTTAGGTAAAGACACAACTAATTTAGTTTTAGTAGAGAGCTTTTTGTCACGAGAAAGTTATTTGTCCCTAGGCAATCGATAACTAGACCGGTAATCGTTATTGCAATTTTATTTGAGGGAGAGGCATAAGCTAACATACTTTCTCTACTTGGATCATATGCACTTACGATTGGAACTCTAGCAAGCATCCGCAACTACTAAAGATCATTAAGGTAAACCCAACCATAGCATTATAAGGCATCAAGTCCTCTTTACTCGCATACGCAAACGACCTACTTACTCGGGTATGTGCTTCTGTCACTCACGCCACCCACCATAAGCATCATGAACATATTGCAAACCCTACAATGGGGATCCCTCACGGTTGTGCGACACGGAGAGCACCATAGGACAGCACCAATAATAAAACATGCAACTCAAACCAATACGATCATCTATTAACCCATAGGACAAAACGGATCTACTCAAACATCATCGGATAGCCATACATCATTGGGAAATAGTATATAGCATTGAGAACCATGTTTAAGTAGAGATTACAGTGGGTAAAAGAGGGAATACACCGCTGCATAGAGGGGGGAAGAGTTGGTGATGACGGCGGTGAAGTTGTTGGTGTAGATTGCGGTGATGATGATGACCCCGACGGCACTCCGGTGCCACCAGAAGCGAGGGGGAGAGATCCCCCTCCTTCTTCTTCTTCCTTGACCTTCTCCCTAGGTGGGAGAAGGGTTTCCCCTCTGGTCCTTGGTCTCCATGGCGTGGGAGGGGCGAGAGGCCCTCCGAGATTGGTTCTGTCTCTCTGTCTCTCTCTGTTTCTGCGCTCTGGATTCTGCCCTTTCACCGTTTCTTATATATCCGGAGATCCGTAACTCCGATTGGATTGAAACCTTCGCCAAGATTTTTTTCCCGAAAATTAGCTTTCTTGCGGCCAAAGAAGAGCAGCAACCGCCTTACAGGGTGCCCACGAGGGTCAGGGGCGCGCCCCCCTGCCTCGTGGCCCCGTCTCGCGTTGATTCTTATTCCCATATTTCACAAATATTCCAAAAATATTCTCCGTCCGTTTTTATCCCGTTTGGACTCCGTTTGATATGGGGTTTCTACGAAACATAAAACATGCAACAAACAGGAACTGGCACTAGGCACTGGATCAATATGTTAGTCCCAAAAATAATATAAAAAGTTGCCAAAAGTATATGAAAGTTGTAGAATATTGGCATGGAATAATCAAAAATTATAGATACGACGGAGACGTATCAGGTCCCGGAAGAATTGGTCTAAGAAATTAGATGATGCACTTTGGGCTTATAGAACAGCCTAGAAAAATCCTATGGGTATGTCGCCATATAAAATGGTATATGGAAAAGCTTGTCATTTACCTCTTGAGTTAGAACACAAAGCATTTTGGGCAATAAAAGAACTCAATTATGATTTCAAACTTGCTGGAGAAAAGAGGTCATTGGATATTAGCTCATTAGATGAATGGAGAACCCAGGCTTATGAAGATGCTAAGTTATTCAAAGAAAAAGTTAAAAAGATGGCATGACAAAAGAATCCAAAAGCGTTAGTTCAAAGTAGGTGAATATGTTCTTTTGTACAACTCTCGTTTCAGATTCTTTGCAGGAAAACTCCTCTTCAAATGGGAAGGACCCTATGTCATCGAGGAGGTCTATCGTTCCGGAGCTATCAAAATAAATAATGCCGAAGGGACTAACCCGAAGGTTGTTAATGGGCAACGAATAAAACACTATATCTCAGGTACACCCATTAATGTTGAAAGTAATGTTATCCAAACTTTGACACTGGAAGAACACATAAAAGAGTCCTTCCGGAACACTCCAGAATCATGGAAATAAGGAGGTATGTGATACGGTAAGTAAACGGACTATGAAAAATCCGCGAAAAAATATTTTTTGTCAGTTTTGGAATATTTAGAAAAATATGAAAATAAGAAACTTCTAGGAAAGTGACCCTGGTGGGCACGATACACCAGGGCGCGCTAGGCTTGCCTGGCGCGCCCAGGTGGGTTGTGCCCACCTCGGGTACTTTCCAATCTTCGTTTTTCTTCCGTTCTGCTTGTTCCCCAAGATAAAAAATCTATATATACCTCCCAAACCTATTAGCCTCCGTATCGCGGAGAAATCTCATGTTTTCTTTTCTTGTTGTTTTTTGTCAGATCCAACCCACCATGGCCTCTTCAAGACCTTCAAGGACAAGTTCTTCGACAATGTCATCAACCCATATCTGCGGGAGGTGATGCAACACCCTCAAGCTATCCAGATGCGTGATGGGGTGCCGCACATCCACGATGTGCAAGGACCCAGGGGAACTGGATCCGTGGAGGCCAGGCTTGGAACCATGGAGTAGGACATCTTCAAGTGCAAGGGGATGTTGGAGCGTGGACTCAATGCCAATCACCTCATGATCGCGGACTATACCCGTGATCTCAAGGTGGATGGCAAGCCCATAAAGGACATCATCTTCTCCCTCAACGAGCAAATCAACTTCCTCCATAGCCAGATCCACGTTCTTCAAAGCTAGGTCTTTGAATATGAGGCCAGGTTTAAAGGTATGAGTTTATCTTTTGCCTTTATTTTCTTAGTTCGATCATGGTTATCTTTTGCTATTAGATGAATAAAAGTTTAGTTCGATCCTTTCTTTGTGTGAGTTTGCTTAGTGATCAATCCTTGTAATCGTGTGCAATATATAATATTTAGTTTGAGTTTTGCCTTCTTTACTTTCTTGCTGCAATAAGAATAAAGGAAATAAAAAAGAAAGATCATATGCTAATCTTATGGTAAGTGATGACATTACACAAGGAAAAGTATAAGTAGAAAATTTTATTGTAGATTGACAAACATAGCATTGGTCAATGATGCAACACATAAAAGAATTAATAAGGGAAGAGAAGATTCACATACAAATACACTATCATGGAAATCTTTTGTGATTGTGAGCACCCGCCAAAATATTATATGCCAAAATTGTAGACGTTGGACAAGGAAGACAACTTAATGATTTGTGTTTGTTCATATTCACATAGAAGTAATATTGTCATAGATCCTTGATAACCCACAAGTATAGGGGATCAGTTGTAGCCTCTTTCTATAAGTAAGAGTGTCGAACCCAACGAGGAGCTAAAGGCAGAACAAATATTCCCTCAAGTTCTATCGACCACCAATACAACTCTACGCACGCTTAACGTTCGCTTTACCTAGAACAAGTATGAAACTAGAAGTACTTTGTAGGTGTTTTTGGATAGGTTTGCTAGATAATAAAAAGCGCGTAAATAAAATGTAGGGGCTGTTTAGATGAAGACACAACTAATTTAGTTTTAGTAGAGAGCTTTTTGTCACAAGAAAGTTATTTGTCCCTAGGCAATCGATAACTAGACCGATAATCACTATTGCAATTTTATATGAGGGAGAGGCATATGCTAACATACTTTCTCTTCTTGGATCATATGCACTTATGATTGGAACTCTAGCAAGCATTCGCAACTACTAAAGATCATTAAGCTAAAACCCAACCATAGAATTATAAGGCATCAAGTCCTCTTTATTCCCATACGCAAACCAATCACGATCATCTATTAACCCATAGGACAAAACGGATCTACTCAAACATCATCGGATAGCCATACATCATTGGGAAATAGTATATAGCATTGAGAACCATGTTTAAGTAGAGATTACAGTGGGTAAAAGAGGGAATACACCGCTGCATAGAGGGGGGAAGAGTTGGTGATGACGGCGGTGAAGTTGTTGGTGTAGATTGCGGTGATGATGATGACCCCGACGGCACTCCGGTGCCACCAGAAGCGAGGGTGAGAGATCCCCCTCCTTCTTCTTCTTCCTTGACCTTCTCCCTAGGTGGGAGAAGGGTTTCCCCTCTGGTCCTTGGTCTCCATGGCGTGGGAGGGGCGAGAGGCCCTCCGAGATTGGATCTGTCTCTCTGTCTCTCTCTGTTTCTGCGCTCTGGATTCTGCCCTTTCACCGTTTCTTATATATCCGGAGATCCGTAACTCCGATTGGATTGAAACCTTCGCCAAGATTTTTTTCCCGAAAATTAGCTTTCTTGCGGCCAAAGAAGAGCAGCAACCGCCTTACAGGGTGCCCACGAGGGTCAGGGGCGCGCCCCCCTGCCTCGTGGCCCCGTCTCGCGTTGATTCTTATTCCCATATTTCACAAATATTCCAAAAATATTCTCCGTCCGTTTTTATCCCGTTTGGACTCCGTTTGATATGGGGTTTCTACGAAACATAAAACATGCAACAAACAGGAACTGGCACTAGGCACTGGATCAATATGTTAGTCCCAAAAATAATATAAAAAGTTGCCAAAAGTATATGAAAGTTGTAGAATATTGGCATGGAATAATCAAAAATTATAGATACGACGGAGACGTATCAGGTCCCGGAAGAATTGGTCTAAGAAATTAGATGATGCACTTTGGGCTTATAGAACAGCCTAGAAAAATCCTATGGGTATGTCGCCATATAAAATGGTATATGGAAAAGCTTGTCATTTACCTCTTGAGTTAGAACACAAAGCATTTTGGGCAATAAAAGAACTCAATTATGATTTCAAACTTGCTGGAGAAAAGAGGTCATTGGATATTAGCTCATTAGATGAATGGAGAACCCAGGCTTATGAAGATGCTAAGTTATTCAAAGAAAAAGTTAAAAAGATGGCATGACAAAAGAATCCAAAAGCGTTAGTTCAAAGTAGGTGAATATGTTCTTTTGTACAACTCTCGTTTCAGATTCTTTGCAGGAAAACTCCTCTTCAAATGGGAAGGACCCTATGTCATCGAGGAGGTCTATCGTTCCGGAGCTATCAAAATAAATAATGCCGAAGGGACTAACCCGAAGGTTGTTAATGGGCAACGAATAAAACACTATATCTCAGGTACACCCATTAATGTTGAAAGTAATGTTATCCAAACTTTGACACTGGAAGAACACATAAAAGAGTCCTTCCGGAACACTCCAGAATCATGGAAATAAGGAGGTATGTGATACGGTAAGTAAACGGACTCTGAAAAATCCGCGAAAAAATATTTTTTGTCAGTTTTGGAATATTTAGAAAAATATGAAAATAAGAAACTTCTAGGAAAGTGACCCTGGTGGGCACGATACACCAGGGCGCGCTAGGCTTGCCTGGCGCGCCCAGGTGGGTTGTGCCCACCTCGGGTACTTTCCAATCTTCGTTTTTCTTCCGTTCTGCTTGTTCCCCAAGATAAAAAAATCTATATATACCTCCCAAACCTATTAGCCTCCGTATCGCGGAGAAATCTCATGTTTTCTTTTCTTGTTGTTTTTTGTCAGATCCAACCCACCATGGCCTCTTCAAGACCTTCAAGGACAAGTTCTTCGACAACGTCATCAACCCATATCTGCGGGAGGTGATGCAACACCCTCAAGCTATCCAGATGCGTGATGGGGTGCCGCACATCCACGATGTGCAAGGACCCAGGGGAACTGGATCCGTGGAGGCCAGGCTTGGAACCATGGAGTAGGACATCTTCAAGTGCAAGGGGATGTTGGAGCGTGGACTCAATGCCAATCACCTCATGATCGCGGACTATACCCGTGATCTCAAGGTGGATGGCAAGCCCATAAAGGACATCATCTTCTCCCTCAACGAGCAAATCAACTTCCTCCATAGCCAGATCCACGTTCTTCAAAGCTAGGTCTTTGAATATGAGGCCAGGTTTAAAGGTATGAGTTTATCTTTTGCCTTTATTTTCTTAGTTCGATCATGGTTATCTTTTGCTATTAGATGAATAAAAGTTTAGTTCGATCCTTTCTTTGTGTGAGTTTGCTTAGTGATCAATCCTTGTAATCGTGTGCAATATATAATATTTAGTTTGAGTTTTGCCTTCTTTACTTTCTTGCTGCAATAAGAATAAAGGAAATAAAAAAGAAAGATCATATGCTAATCTTATGGTAAGTGATGACATTACACAAGGAAAAGTATAAGTAGAAAATTTTATTGTAGATTGACAAACATAGCATTGGTCAATGATGCAACACATAAAAGAATTAAAAAGGGAAGAGAAGATTCACATACAAATACACTATCATGGAAATCTTTTGTGATTGTGAGCACCCGCCAAAATATTATATGCCAAAATTGTAGACGTTGGACAAGGAAGACAACTTAACGATTTGTGTTTGTTCATATTCACATAGAAGTAATATTGTCATAGATCCTTGATAACCCACAAGTATAGGGGATCAGTTGTAGCCTCTTTCTATAAGTAAGAGTGTCGAACCCAACGAGGAGCTAAAGGCAGAACAAATATTCCCTCAAGTTCTATCGACCACCAATACAACTCTACGCACGCTTAACGTTCGCTTTACCTAGAACAAGTATGAAACTAGAAGTACTTTGTAGGTGTTTTTGGATAGGTTTGCTAGATAATAAAAAGCACGTAAATAAAATGTAGGGGCTGTTTAGATGAAGACACAACTAATTTAGTTTTAGTAGAGAGCTTTTTGTCACAAGAAAGTTATTTGTCCCTAGGCAATCGATAACTAGACCGATAATCACTATTGCAATTTTATATGAGGGAGAGGCATATGCTAACATACTTTCTCTTCTTGGATCATATGCACTTATGATTGGAACTCTAGCAAGCATCCGCAACTACTAAAGATTATTAAGCTAAAACCCAACCATAGAATTATAAGGCATCAAGTCCTCTTTATTCCCATACGCAAATAACCTACTTACTCGGGTCTGTGCTTCTGTCACTCACGCCACCCAGCACAAGCAAATCATGAACATATTGCAAACCCTACAACGGGGATCCCTCACGCTTGCGCGACACGGAGAGCACCATAGGACAGCACCAATAATAAAACATGCAACTCAAACCAATCACGATCATCAATGAACCCATAGGACAAAACGGATCTACTCAAACATCATAGGATAGCCATACATCATTGGGAAATAGTATATAGCGTTGAGCATCATGTTTAAGTAGAGATTACAGTGGGTAAAAGAGGGAATACACCGCTGCATAGAGGGGGGAAGAGTTGGTGATGACGGCGGTGAAGTTGTTGGTGTAGATCTCCGTCACGATGATGGCCCCGGCGGCGTTCCGGCGCCACCGGGAGAGAGGGGGAGAGAGCCCCCCTTCTTCTTCTTATTCTTCCTTGACCTTCCCCCTAGATGGGAGAAGGGTTTCCCCTCTGGTCCATGGTCTCCATGGCTGCGGAGGGGCGAGAGCCCCTCCGAGATTGGATCTCTCTCTCTCTCTCTCTCTCTCTCTCTCTCTCTCTCTCTCTGTTTCCTTCTGTTTTTGCGTTCCTTGATTCTGCCCTTTCACCGTTTCTTAAATTCCCGGAGATCCGTATCTCCGATTGGGTTATACTTTGGATATAATTTTATCCAGATATTGGCTTTCTTCCGGCGAAAGAAGGGCACCAAACACCTTACAGAGTGTCCACGAGGGCCCTGGGGCGCGCCCCCCTTCCTCGTGGACTCCTCGGGCATCGTCTCACGTTGATTCCTTTTCCCAAAAATCGTATATATTCCAAAAAAAATCTCTGGAAGTTTTTATCGCGTTTGAACTCCATTTGATATGGATTTTCTGCGAAACAAAAAACATGCAACAGACAGGAACTGGCACTGGGCACTTGATCAATATGTTAGTCCCAAAAATAGTATAAAAAGTTGCCAAAAGTATATAAAAGTTGTAGAATATTGGCATGGAACAATCAAAAATTATAGATACGACGGAGACGTATCAGCATCCCCAAGCTTAATTCCTGCTCGTCCTCGAGTGGGTACATGAAAAAAAAGATAATTTTTGATGTGGAATGCTACCTAGCATAATCTTGATCACGTAATCTAATCATGGTATGAATATTAAGACACGAGTGATTCAAAACAATAGTCTATCATTTGACATTAGGACAATAATACTTCAAGCATACTAATAAAGCAATCATGTCTTTTCAAAATAACATGGCCAAAGAAAGTTATCCCTACAAAATCATATAGTCTGGCTATGCTCCATCTTCACCACAAAAAATATTTAAATCATGCACAACCCCGATGACGAGCCAAGCAGTTGTTTCATACTTTTAATGTTCTCAAACCTTTTCAACTTTCACGCAATACATGAGCATGAGCCATGGATATAGCACTATAGGTGGAATAGAATATGATGGTGGAGGTTGTGTGGAGAAGACAAAAAGGAGAAAGTCTCACATCGACGCGGCTAATCAACGGGCTATGGAGATGCCCATCAATCGATGTCAATGTGAGGAGTAGGGATTGCCATGCAACGGATGCACTAAGAGCCATAAGTGTATGAAAGCTCAAACTGGAAACTAAGTGGGTGTGCATCCAACTTGCTTGCTCATGAAGACCTCGGGCATTTGAGGAAGCCCATCATCGGAGTATACAAGCCAACTTCTATAATGAAAATTCCCACTAGTATATGAAAGTGATAACTCAAGAGACTCTCTATATGAACAACATGGTGCTACTCTGAAGCACAAGTGTGGTAAAAGAATAGTAACATTGACCCTTCTCTCCTTTTCTCTCATTTGTTTGTTTTTTTGTTCTTGTTTTTATGGTGGGCTTATTTGGCCTCTTTTTTTTATTTGGGCTTTTTTGGCCTCTTTTATTTTTCTTAAAGTTCGGAGTCTCATCCCGTCTTGTGGGGGAATCATAGTCTCCATCATCATTTCCTCACTGGGGCAATGCTCTAATAATGATGATCATCACACTTTTATTTACTTACAACTCGATATCTAGAACAATATGACTCTATATGAATGCCTCTGGCAGTGCTAGGATGTGCGATGATCTAGCATAGCAAAGATATCAAAAAATGGACAAGCCATGAAAATATCATTATAGCTATCTTACGATCATGCAAAGCAATATGACAATGAATGCTCAAGTCATGTATATGAAGATGATGGAAGTTGCATGGCAATATATCTCGGAATGGCTATGGAAATGCCATGATAGGTAGGTATGGTGGCTGTTTTGAGGAAGATATAAGGAGGCTTATGTGTGATAGAGTGTATCGTATCACGGGGTTTGGATGCACCGGCGAAGTTTGCACCAACTCTCGAGGTGAGAAAGGGCAATGCACGGTACCAAAGAGGCTAGCAATGCTGGAAGGGTGAGAGTGCGTATAATCCATGGACTCAACATTAGTCATAAAGAACTCACATACTTACTGCAAAAGTCTATTAGCTATCAAAACAAAGTACTACGCGCATGCTCCTAGGGGAATAGATTGGTAGGAAAAGACCATTGCTCATCCCCGACCGCCACTCATAAGGAAGACAATCACAAAATAAATCATGCTCCGACTTCATCACATAACGGTTCACCATACGTGCATGCTTCGGGAATCACAAACCTCAACACAAGTATTTCTACCAATCCACAATTACTCATAGCATGACTCTAATATCACCATCTTTATATCGCAAAACTATTGCAAGGAATCAAACATATCATATTCAGTGATCTACAAGTTTTATGTAGGATTTTATGACTAACCATGTGAATGACCAATTCCTGTCATCTCTTTAAATAGATATAAGTGAAGCAAGAGAGTTTAATTCTTTCTACAAAACATATGCCCACGCTCTAACAAATATAAGTGAAGCAAAAGAGCATTCTACAAATGGCGGTTTTCTATGTGTAAAGAAACAGGGAATCCAAACTTCAAATGGTATAAGTGAAGCACATGAAGCATTCTATAAAGCCATACTCAAAAGATATAAGAGAAGTGCAAAGAGCATTCTATAAATCAACCAAGGACTATCTCATACTAGCATGGTGCATTACTAAAATAAAAATAAAAAGCACACGACGCTCCAAGATTTACGCATATCATGTGACAAATAAAAATATAGCTCCAAGTAAAATTACCGATGATCGTTAGAAGAAAGAGGGGATGCCTTCCGGGGCATCCCCAAGCTTAGTTGCTTGGGACTCCTTGAATATTACCTTGGGGTGCCTCGAGCATCCCCAAGCTTAGGCTCTTGCCACTCCTTATTCCTTCATCCATCGTGATCTCACCCAAAACTTGAAAACTTCAATCACACAAAACTTAACAAAACCCTCGGGAGATTCGTTAGTATAATAAAGCAAATTACCACTTTAAGTACTGTTGCAAACTCATTCATATTTTTTTGCATTGTAGCTACTGTATTTTAACTTATCCATGGCTTATACCACCGATGAAATCGATAGTTTCATCAAAACGAGCAAAACAATGCATCAAAACAGAATCTGTCTTAAACAGGATAGTCTGTAGCAATCTGAACATCTACCATACTTCTGTAACTCCAAAAATTCTGAAAAACTTATGACAAAATAAAAAATTTGTATAGAAGTATTGTGCAAAAAGTTTCAGAACCGTTTGACTTTCCAGTAAAAAAATGTAAAATCACGCACTACAGCCTAAGTTTCTGTTTTTACACCGCACAAACCAAACAAGCAATCTAATCATCCTAAAGGCAAATCTTGGCACATTATATTTATAATACAATGGATTTATACAAGGGGATAATTATTTTTGTTGAAAAGTTTCTGTAATTAAGATTCACAAAGTTTCCATGGGCATGAACAAAGTTCAAGGCATGCTCCCACTTTAACAATGCTCGTCTCTCTCACTTTCACTTTTCTTTTTGAAAAAGTTTTAGGTTCCCCTCTTTATTTTTTTTGTTTTTAACCTTTATAAAAGCACTCAACAAAAATAAACGACTCTCTAAAACTTCCGGGTTGTCTCCCTGGCAGCGCTTTCTTTAAAGCCATTAAGCTAGGCATATAGTGCTGAAGTAATGGATCCACCCGGATCCCAAGGTATATCAAAGCCAATTTTAATTAACAATGATTTGTAATTTAGTAGTGAGCACAAAGTAACATATATCACGTAATGACGAAGTCTAACTCTCTTCCTATGCATCGGCATGTCATAAAAGAACAATTCATGCACACAAAGTAAAGGCCAATGCATAGTATAAAAAGTTTCTTGCAATTTTATCGTATTGGAAACATAGAGAGGCGGAGATGTAATTCCTCTCTCATAATAATTGCAAGTAGGAGCAGGAAGCACATGCATATTATACTCACCAAAATCATCATGTGTAACGGTAAAAGGCAACCCATCAATACAATCCTTAATAAGCACAAACTTCTCCGATATAGTGTAGTTGGGAGAATTCAAAAAGATAATAGGACTATCATGCGTGGGTGCAATAGTAACAATTTCATTCTTAACATAAGGAACTATAGCAAGTTCATCTCCATAAGCATCATTCATATTGGCATCATGGCCACAAGCATAGCAAGCATCAAGTTCATCAAAAAGGGATATTTCAAATTAATTAAAGGGATCATAGCAATTATCCTTCGGTAAGCACGAAGGGAAATTAAACAATGTATGAGTTGGAGGGTTACTCTCATTAGAAGGTGGGCACGGGTAGCTAATCCGCTCTTCCTCCTTTTGTTCTTCGCTCTCCTCATCATCCTTTCCATCCAATGAGCTCACAGTTTCGGCAATTTCTTCTTCCATAGATTCCTGCAAAATATTAGTTTCTTCTTGGACAGCGGAGACTTTCTCAATAAACGCATCAATATCGGCATTATATTCATAATTCTCATAGCAATATTTAAGCATAGGAAAATTTTCAGGCCTATAAACATCATCATCAAAAGCTTCATACTTTTCAAACAAAGATTCAATTTGATATGCACCCTTAAAAGCAACAAATTCTTCTATTCGTTCCACATCTTAGTAATCATATATACCATTAGCATAAGAAGCCAAGGTTTCATTATCACTAAATTTGCATGAAAAGGGAAGGTGTGGAGCCTTCATATTAGAACAACAAGTATAATTATATCTCAAGCATAGTTGCCGAGCATACCAATGCAACATATGAGTTTGATCCCATAATGGTTTCCTTTTTTGAGTCAAGCGATAATCCCTAAAGTATTCACGTTGATCCAACATGTCTCCCATTATATAGTTGAATGGGGTTTTCTCAGGATTATTAAAGTAGTGCATAATATCTTTCACATAATGAGCATCGAGGGTATTAGGAGGTTCCCCATCGCCATGAGTAGCAAGTACACCTAATTTTTTTGGCATTTCATGTTCCATATCCATAACTAAAGATAGAGAACAACTTAGAACAGAAAATGAAAAATACTTAGTGATAAAGCAAACAAGCACACACAAGAATATTCACCCCACACTATTGCTCCCCGGCAACGGTGCCAGAAAAAGGTCTTGATAACCCACAAGTATAGGGGATCAGTTGTAGCCTCTTTCGATAAGTACGAGTGTCGAACCCAACGAGGAGCTAAAGGCAGAACAAATATTCCCTCAAGTTCTATCGACCACCAATACAACTCTACGCACGCTTAACGTTCGCTTTACCTAGAACAAGTATGAAACTAGAAGTACTTTGTAGGTGTTTTTGGATAGGTTCGCAAGATAATAAAAAGCGCGTAAATAAAAAGGAGGGGCTGTTTAGATGAAGACACAACTAAGTTAGTTTTAGTAGAGAGCTTTTTGTCACAAGAAAGTTATTTGTCCCTAGGCAATCGATAACTAGTCCGGTAATCACCATTGCAATTTTATATGAGGGAGAGGCATACGCTAACATACTTTCTCTTCTTGGATCATATGCACTTATGATTGGAACTCTAGCAAGCATCCGCAACTACTAAAGATCATTAAGCTAAAACCCAACCATAGCATTATAAGTCATCAAGTCCTCTTTATTCCCATACGCAAACATCCTACTTACTCGGGTCTGTGCTTCTGTCACTCACGCCACCCACCATAAGAAAATCATGAACATATTGCAAACCCTACAGCGGGGATCTCTCACGCTTGCGCGACATGGAGAGCACCATAGGACAGCACAAATAATAAAACATGCAACTCAAACCAATCACGATCATCAATGAACCCATAGGACAAAACGGATCTACTCAAACATCATAGGATAGCCATACATCATTGGGAAATAATATATATAGCGTTGAGCACCATGTTCAAGTAGAGATTACAGCGGGGAGAAGAGGTGTTACACCGCTGCATAGATGGGGAGAGAGTTGGCGATGACGGCGGTGAAGTTGTTGGTGTAGATCTCCGTCACGATGATGGCCCGGACGGCGTTCTGGCGCCACCGGGAGAGAGGGGGAGCGAGCCCCCCTTCTTCTTCTTCTTCTTCTTCTTCTTCCGTGAACTTCCCCCTAAATGGGAGAAGGGTTTCCCCTCTGGTCCATGTTCTCCATGGAGGCGGAGGGGCGAGAGCCCCTCCGAGATTGGTCCCTCTCTCTGTTTCCTTCTGTCTGTGCAGTCCCTGATTCTGGCCCTTTCACCGTTTCTGAAATTCCCGGAGATCCGTAACTCCCATTGGGTTGTACTTTGGACACGATTTTTATCCGGATATTGGCTTTCTTGCGGCGAAAGAAGGGCACCAACCGCCTTACGGAGTGTCCACTAGGCCCTAGGGAGCGCCCTACCCCCTGGGGCGCGCCCCCCTACCTCGTGGACTCCTCGGGCATCGTCTCACGTTGATTCTTTTTCCCAAAAATCACATATATTCCAAAAAAATCTCTGGAAGTTTTTATCGCATTTGGACTCCGTTTGGTATGGATTTTCCTCGAAACAAAAAACATGCAACAGACAGGAACTGGCACTGGGCACTGGATCAATATGTTAGTCCCAAAAATAGTATAAAAAGTTGCCAAAAGTATATAAAAGTTGTAGAATATTGGCATGGAACAATCAAAATTATAGATACGATGGAGACGTATCAATCCTTCAACATGTGGTGCTTGCCCCTATCTTTGCTAGCCAAAAATTCCGCACTAAGTAGAGATACTACTTGTGCATCCAAAACCCTTAAACCCTATCTTGTTTGAGAGTCCACCATATCTACCTATGGATTGAGTAAGATCCTTCAAGTAAGTTGTCATCGGTGCAAAAAGGGCAATAAAAATTGCTTATAAAAATGTGAGATCATTTAGTGTAAGGGAAAATCGAGCATTGTACGAACTTGTGATGGTGAAGAATAAAAGCGACAGACTGCATAATAAAGGTTGCCATCACAAGGGGCAATATAACGTGATGTTCTCTTGCACTATGGGGTTGAGCATACAAACAAAAAGCTCATGGCAACCTCTGCTTCCCTCTATGAAGGTCCTATCTTTTACTTTAATGTATTTACTTTTATGTAAGAGTCAAAGTTTTTCTCTCTATTCCTTTTATTTTTCTCCTTTGGCAAGCATCATGTGGTGAGGAAAGATCTAGGCACATATGTCCAGTTGAATATGGCTGGCATAAGTTATTATTGTTGACATCACCCTTGAGGTGAGTGTGTTGGGAGGCAAAACTATAAGCCCCTATCTTTCTTTGTGTCCGGTTGAAAGATTTTGCTCCTGTTTACACGATGAGTATTAGCAATCATAGAAGACTAAATGATGGTTGAGTATGTGTACTTGCCTAAAGGCTCCGATACGTGACCCTTTCTGAAAAGATGATGAATTGTAGTTGCAAAGTTGACTGAGAACATAGTTTGTTGGTTTCCAATAGAGTTTATGCTTTATACTTCATTGTTGTGATGAATTGTCACTTGTTCATGAGAAGTCTATGATAAAAGTTCTATAATAAAAGTTTTATATTGAAGTTTGTTGCTGTTATAATAAGTCACATGATGCTGCTATGTCCGTATTTTGTTTTTATCGATAGCTCTCTCTCTAAGCATGTGGACATGTTTTTCGATTTCGGTTTTCGCTTGAGGACAAGCGAGGTCTAAGCTTGGGGGAGTTGATACGTCCATTTTGCATCATGTTTTCCTACTGATAATTATGTTGTTTTATTGTATAATAATGCTTTTTGGAATAATTCTAATGCCTTTTCTCTCATAATATGCAAGGTATGCACCAAGGGGGAGAATTCTGGCAGCTGGAAATCTGGACCTGAAAAAGCTACGTCAAGCTACCTATTATGCACAAATCCAAATAAGCTGAAACTCCCCGAGGATATTTTATGGAATATTTAAGGAATATTGGAGCAAATAAGTACCAGAGGAGGGCCACCAGGTGGGCGCGCCAGGAGGCCCAGGCGCGCCCTGGTGGGTGCTGCCCTCCTCGGCCCACCTCCGGTGCCCATCTTCTAGTGTATAAGTCATTTTGACCTAGAAAAAATAAGGAGAGGACATTCAGGACGAGAGCGCCGCCACCTCGGGGGGGGGGGGGGACTTGGGCAGGAACACTTTTGCCCTCCGGCGGAGCGATTCCGCTGGGGGAACTTCCCTCCTGGAGGGGGAAATCATCGTCATCATCATCACCAACAACTCTCCCATCTTGTGGAGGGCCATCTTCATCAACATCTTCACAGCACCAACTCCTCTCAAACCCTAGGTCATCTCTTGTGTTCTATCTTTGTGTAAAAACTATAGATTGGTGCTCGTGGGTGACTAATAGTGTTGATTACATCTTGTAGTTGATTACTATATGGTTTATTTGGTGGAGGATTATATGTACAGATCCATTAGGCTATTCAATACCCCTCTGATCTTGAGCATGTTTATCATTTGTGAGTAGTTACTTTTGTTCTTGAGGTTACGGGAGAAATCATGTTGTAAGTAATCATGTGAACTTGATATGTGTTTGATATTTTAATGGTATGTATGTTGCCATTCTCTTAGTGGTGTCATGTGAACGTCGACTACATGACACTTCACCATATTTGGGCCTAAGGGAATGCATTGTGGAGTAGTTATTAGATGGTGGGTTGCGAGAGTGACAGAAGCTTAAACCCCATTTTATGCGCTATTCCGTAAGGGACAGATTGGATCCAAAAGTTTAATGCTATGGTTAGAATTTATTCTTAATACTTTTCTCATAGTTGCGGATGCTTGCGAGAGGGTTAATCATAAGTAGGAGGTTTGTTCAAGTAAGAACAGCACCTAAGCACCAGTCCACCCACATATCAAAATTATCGAAGTACCGAACACGAATTAAGCCAACATGATGAAAGTGACTAGATGAAATTCCCGTGTACCCTCAAGAACACTTTGCTTGTCATAAGAAACCGTTTTGGCCTATCCTTGGCCTCAAAAGGATTGGCTACTTTGCTGCACTTTTATTACTACTATTGTTACATGCTCGTTACCAAATATCTTGCTACCAAACTACTTCGCTACTTTCAATTTTAGCACTTGCAGACATTACCTTGCTGAAAACCACTTGTCATTTCCTTCCGCTCCTCGTTGGGTTCGACACTCTTACTTATTGAAAAGGGCTACAATTGACCCCATACACTTGTGAGTCATCATTTACTGCACATGGAATTAACTCACACACAAGCACACAAATATGATTTTTCAAACCGTTATGGTTAGCCGTTGCATGTACATGTAGTTCTAATTTGAATTATGATCATTAAATGGCAATAAATGACTTAAATGTCTTTAAAAGGTCAAATGACCCCTGAAATTTTCCAAATTTTCACATGACATTTGTATTAGTGCACGTTAAATGTAAAAAAATGAAGGCCGTAAGGGGAAGCTATCTCCCGTTCGTCATCAAACATGCATTGTTCCCTCTCGGAACCACGAGCCTTCTAGTGAGTTGCTTCGGTTTGTGAGGGGTGTGTGTGTGTCCAAACTTTCGCCAAACATGCCAATTTTTTTACCACATCATATTGGTGGCATGACATTACATCAAGCAAGGTTTCCTGTGTTTCTGATCTATTTTTAATTTTTTCGAATTTAAATGCCATGGCAGTCCATGCTTAATTGTGTCATAGACATTAGACCAATATGTTTGAAAATTCCTTCTACTTTACTGCACATGGAATTAAATCGCACACAAGTACACAAAATATGACATTTCAAACAGTTATGGTTAGCTGTTGCATGTACATTTAGTTCAAATTTGAATTACGGTCATTAAATGGCTAGAAAATCACTTAAATGTCTTAAAAGGTCAAATGACCCCTGAAATTTTCCAAAATTTGACATGACAGTTGTATTAGTACTACAAATTTTCTCATAAATTTAAAACACCATCCGTTGCCACTTTACTCCAAATTCGTCTTTCACAGCTAATAAAAATTTCTGCAACATCACACACAGTTGTTTTGTAGGAACCGTTTGCGATGAAAATTTCTGTGTCTATTTAAGTCTTCTTCCTTAAACTTCGCCGGCTCGTCTGCTCCAGTGCCAGCAACCCCCGAATGCACGAATCCCGATCCCCATTCCCACACCCCCTTCTTGCAAAGATGGCACCGTGGAAACACTTCGTGAAGGCCTGTATGATGGCCGCGTCCTCCCCGAGCGCCGCCGCCTGCGCCGAGCGCGCGACCGCCTACGCCGAGAGTTCCGCCGCATCCGCATTGAGCGCGGCCGCTTCCGCCGAGAGGGCATCTGCGCAACCGACAGGGCAGCTGCAGCAGCCGAGACGGCTGTAGCTGTTGCTGTGACGGCAACAGCAACACCGAGAGCGCTCGAGCTGCCGTTCGTGCCGTCGATGTCGCCCTGGCCCCGTTCGAGGCCATCCACGCCAAGATATTCCAGGCACCTCAGAATCGAACATGCAACCCACGTCCAAAAAGGCGGCGGTGGCCATGAAGCACCTGCTTCCTCATGAGATCGCCGAGCGGGAGCTGGAGATCCAGGAGGTAGCGTTGACGAGGAGCACCGGGAGGAGGAGTTGCGCGTGCCTTGGAGGAACCGGCGGTGGAGTACCAACGCGAGCTCTGGCGCAGCCACTACTACGAGTACTAAAACCTTGAGGGTGGCACCGAGGACGAGGGCGAGGACGCAATCGACTTCAGCAAGGGGACGCGGTGTCCAACAACGGCGCCATGTCGCCAGGACAAGTCATCGACGTCTCATCTGACACCGGCGATGCATAGGCCGGCGCAGCGGCGGATTTGTTAAAATTATGCATACTTAGGCTTTGTTTTTAATGCTGCTATTTTGTTAGAGCAATGTTTAGGTAACTGGCTCTATTTAATTACTAAGATTGCTCGATTCAGTAAGTGTGGTCTGTGTGCTGTGCGTTTTTTTGTGTGCCCAAGTTAGCAAGCGATGTTAAATTATGCAATGACGTACCCGGGGCATCTAGTGTGCGCCTAGTAGCATCTCCTTACAACATATAGAGGGGCATTCCCTTACAACATATAGTGCATAAAACATAAAAGGAAAATAATTAACTAGACACGTGCTAACAACAACTTTTATGATTGGATCATGTTTTAGTGCATTTTTTAGTTCACATGGCCACATAAATAAAATGCAATGAAGAAACTTTAGGCCCGAAAAAACATTAATAGATAGCACGATAGAGGGGCATCGGGTACCCTAGTAGCATCCCCTTACAACATATAGAGGGGCATCCCCTTACAACATATAGTGCATAAAACATGAAAAGAAAATAATTAAAACTAGACACTAGCTAGAAGACACGGGCACACACGCCCCAACCAACACAACACAAGCTAGATAGAAAGACTCGGCCAGCAGAACACTCGAACAACTCCTTGTCCCCTCCTTAGTCGGTGCCCCTCACTCGTCGTTCTCCGGCATCTGGTAGGGGAGGGTGTGCATGCCGTTGGGCTCGGGGAAGATGTCGTGGAAGTTGGTGAAGATGTTGTAGGTGGTGAACATGATGAACTCGCATCCACACCAAAACACCTGCCCGAGGAGGTGGTAAGCATCATAGGGGTTGGTGAAGGTGACGTAGAGGCCGATGACAATGCCGTTGACGCCGCCATCATACTTCTCGTGGAGGTGGAACATGGGCGGAGTGCCCGGAGCGAGGTGGCGGTAGCCGGCTTGGAGCAAGAAGCGAGTCAACTCTCTAGGGCCCCTCCACCTTGAGATGGCCCACACCCTCAGGCTATTCTCGACGATGACTCCAGGCGGGTACTCCCTCTCCGTGTCGGTGTGGAACGACACCTATGGGATCACCAGAATCCCTACTACGGTTGCTGGGGCGCAGGGTTGCGAGAAGAGTAGGGCTAGTAACCAGCACAAGGATCGTTTACCCAGGTTCGGGCCGCGAGGATGCGTAAAACCCTAGTCCTGCTTTGGTGGGTGTATTTCAGAGAGTTCTTGAGCTCTCGTACTAGCTGTGGTGAGTGCGTGGTTCGAAAGAGCCGAAGCCTTCTCCAGTATGCCATGGGCCTCCTTTTATAGGTGAAAGGGGCTACCACAGTGGCATCCAGGAGGTGGAAAGGCGTACAGTATTGCGAGCTTATCGCTCATATTACAGGACAAGATGCATTTAATGCGTAGCTTAGGTGTCCCCTTGCTTTATTGGGGACGGGGGCGAGGCCCGTCCCGTCCGCCGCCGCTCCTCCTCGCTCTGACACGCGCCCTGACCAGTGAGGCATGCGGTGCCATGTAGGTAGGCAGGCAGCTGAGGGGGTGCGATGGTGGAGCCTTCATGAAGATCTGCATGCCACCACACGGGCGCTCGATGAGTTGGCCTGGGAGCTGCATGTTGCCACGCAGGTGCCTGCCCAGCTGGTTGGGCTGGCAGCTGCATGTGAGCGGCGGTGGAAACTTGGTTGGTGCGGGCCTGGCGGTGACCCTGCTGACGTCCTTGGTGAGGGCCTTGCCAGGTGGCCCAGCAAGGGTCTTGCCGGGTGGCCCAGCAAGGGTCTTGCCGTGGCGCGCTGTCATCCCCGGCAAGGACCTTGCCGGGGGTTTGGTGGCCTTCCTCGACAAGGATCTTGCCGAGGGTCGTCGTCTTCTAATCCTCATCTGACCTTGAGTGTTCCTTGTCTTCACAAAGATCTGCATGCCACCATGGAGGTGCCTCCCGAGCCCTGGCCCAACGTGATGTTGGAGACCGTGGGCTCAAGGGTGGCTCGCTCTGTTGGTGCGGGGCGAGCTGCCTCGGCAAGGGTCTTGTCGGGGGAACCTGCTTCGTCCCTCTGCTCTTTGTGGTCTTGGCATTGGCGTTGCTCTGATCATCTTGGGCTTCGGTCTTACCTTGGCTCACCTCCCCTGTTTTGCTTGGTGTGCCCGTGGGCGCGGCTCCGACTGCCCGTGCACAGGTAAAAGGGGTACAAAAGTGCGCCCATCTTTTTGTACACCTACAGGAGCCCCCGGGCCTGGGCCACACATAAGCGCGACACATTGTTGGGCCAGGCCCAAAACAATGCGCGGGCAGGCGGGGCGGTTTTTACCGCGGTAAAACTTTTCGCGCGTTGCGCTTCCCACGACCCGCGCGCGGCGCGGCGTGGCGTGGAGGAGTGCGCGTGACGTGGGCGGCATGCGTGGGGCGGTTTCGACATGCATGCGTCACATCGCAATAAAGAGGCGGCTTGTGCCTTCCCCGTAAAAAGAGGCAGGCGTGGAGGCGCGGCTCATTTACTGAGCTGGGCCGGGTCGCGGTCTTCAAGGCGTCGACTCCCCATGATCACGGGGTGGGGAGAGGTCGCTTCGCCTGTCTCCTCGCTTCTGCACGTCCGCCACGCGTCCTTCATGCGCCTGGGGTGGCAAGAGGTGGAGGCGGGAAACCGGGCCGTCACTGGTTGGGGCAACGGGTCGGTGCTGATTCCCTGCGCCTCTGGTGGCTGGATTGGCCGAGCGGGGCGGCCGAGCCCCGTCCCCGCCTCTTTATAAAGAGGGGGAAGGGGGGATGGCGTCCCGCACTCTTCTGTCATATATCTCCTATCGCTTCTGCTTCTTCCTTTCACTCGCCATGGAGAAGGGGAATCCTGGTCCCTCGACGGTGGCGGCGAGGGTCGCCGCCCGACAGCGCGTCCCTCCTCCTCCTGAGCCCGCGATGGTAGAACCGGCCGCGAGGGGAAGGGGGAGGGGGCGAGGTCGTGGGCGAGGCCGGGGCAGAGGTCGTAGTGCTCGGAGAAGAGGAGGACGGGGCGGCGCGCCGGCTTCGACCCCGCCAATGATGCCTTTTCCGACGGAAGGCCATGTTGGAGACCAGCCCCGCGAGTTCTTCATCAGGCTGCACCGGCCTCCGCGTCACCGTCTTCGTCTTCCCGCCCCGTTCGCTCGGGAGATGGAGTGTGACCCGCCCCAATCACTCAGATTGCACATGAGGGGTTGCGGGAATGGGGGCACACGGGTCGACGTCGACTTCCCGGCTCCTCGGGTCATGTACCTCCGTCGTGGGTGGAAGACGTTCGCTCGCATCCACAGCCTGACGGCGGGGCTCGTCCTCTACTTCAAATTAATGGAGGACGGCCTGCTCTCTGTCAAGGTCTTCGGAAACTTCGGGACTCGCCTGAAGTGCTGCGTGGGGAGCTCCTCCGATGGAGATTCCGACGATGGAAGCTCTTCCTTGAGCGAAAGTGATGAGGAGGACAGTGGGGCAGACGGCAGGGACGAGTCCGACTAGGCGTCGGACGCCCCGCGCCTGGGCGGGTGCGGCAGCAGCTGCATCTGCACCTGGCCGCTCCTCCGGCAGAGTTTTGCCGGGGGAGGGGCCAGCTCCTTGAACTTCTCGGGGCCGTCTCCTTGGGCGGCTGGCGTCGGGAGGCTGCGGAAGAGGAACAGGGCGGGCGGCAAGGCCGTCAACTCGGAGTACACAGGCACCGACGCCTTCATCACATACTGCCGGTCCTGCCGCCTCGTCTTCCAGCTCCTTTCCCGGCACCGTCATCACCAGCCCGCCCCTGGGCGGTCACCAAGGTGTTCTCTTGGTGCTTTCTGTTGCTCGTAGCTCGCCTAGGCGCCCCTTTTGCCCTTTTGCCTCCTTGACCTGCCTCCTGAGGAGATGGACAAGAAAGGGATCACGGGAATCTTACCTCTTTTTTAATGTGTAAGCCTTCGGGCCTTGTTAAATTTAGAACTTGTAATCCCCTTGCTCATGTTTTTCATTCCGTATGAACTGTACCTGTATGGGATGTTTTTAATGAAAAAGGGATGCTTGCCGGGTTTTTCGTTCGTGGGTAGACCCCGCGACAAGGAGCGAATCCTTGTTATTATTTAAGATAAACGTTTTTCACCCGGCAACAGGCCTTGCCGTCCCCCTCACTTCACTCGACCATTCTCGCGCTCTTGGCGGAGGCAGGGATAAAGTGGGCTTTAGGCTCCTCGTTCTACCTCCTTGCCGCCGCGGCTACAACCAAACCCAGACCTAGGAAATAATCCTTAGGTATAGGAAAAAGGGGAGCACGGTAGCCTAGAGATAAAACGAGGTTTCACATGCCCCAGTTCCTTTCCGAAATGCATGACAGAGGATGAAAGACTTATCTGGATCTGCAGCCCCCGGGAACCTCATCTTGCCGCGGTTGGATCCTTTTGCTTGCAGCCCCCGGCAACTCTGGTTTGCCGGGGTCGGGACGCCGGTCCGTTTCCTTTCTTCCAAGTAGCTCAGTAGAAGTGCTCATGTGCCCTGTGAACCAAAGGAGGACAGAAAAGAAATAGATAGACGCGTACTCGGCCTCTAAGCTAGGGGTTAGTCGTTGCTGAGCACTATGAACCCTAACCAAGGAAGAGACTCGACCTAGCACGCTTGCTATGACTTAGGGTGCCAGCGCTTAATTTATTTATGCTCAGGGTCTGCGCCTGGCTTTGTACGAAGGGTTACATGCCTTGCCGGCAAAGCTTGTACAAAAGGTGGCTTGCCGGGAGGCCCGGCAAGCCGCGCCTTACGGGTAAAACTTGTGAAGATGCTCGATGTTCCAGGAGTTGCTCACTAGGACAGCATCTTCGGTCTCCAGGCGGACTGTGCCGGGCCTGGTGACTCATATTACCCGATAAGGGCCTTCCCACTTCGGCGTCAACTTGTTGGTATTCTTGGCCGACTGAACGCGCCGAAGAACAAGGTCGCCTTCCTCAAAGCTTCGGGCATGAACCTTGCGTCTATGGTAGCGGTGCAAGGCTTGCTGGTAGCGCGCTGCTCTCACAGCCGCCCGAAGACGATCTTCCTCAAGGAGTGTTGCGTCATCTTGGCGCAATTGCTCTTGCTCAAGCTCATCATAAGCGAGGACTCGAGGTGACCCGTATATGAGTTCCGTGGGGAGAACTGCTTATGCCCCGTATACCAGGGCAAAAGGTGTCTGGCTGGTGGCTCGATTTGGCGTTGTCCTGATCGACCAAAGAACCGCCCGCAATTCATCAATCCAGCGCCTTCCGCTCTTGCGCAGCTTGTCAAAAGTCTTTATCCTTAGGCCTCGCAACACTTCAGCATTTGCCCTCTCCGCTTGGCCGTTGCTCCGTGGGTGTGCCAGGGAAGCAAAACAGACCTTGCTGCCGAGGTCTTGAATGTATTGCATGAAGGTGTGGCTTGTGAACTGCGTGCCGTTGTCGGTGATGACTCTGTTTGGCACACCAAAACGGCAGACCGGCCCTTTGAAAAACTTGACAGCTGACTGAGCAGTCACCTTTCTCACTGCTTCCACCTCCGGCCACTTTGTGAACTTGTCGATTGCAACGTACAAGTACTCAAAGCCCCCGACAACGTGGGGGAAAGGGCCCAGTATGTCAAGCCCCCAGACCGAGAATGGCCAAGAGAGAGGGATTGTTTGAAGGGCTTGGGCTGGTTGATGAAGCTTCTTTGAATGGAACTGACATGCTTCACACTTGGTTACTAGTGCCATCGCATCCTGGAGGGTGGTGGGCCAGAAGAAACCTTGCCGGAACGCCTTTCCGGCAAGGGCCCTCGACCCTATGTGGGAGCCACATATGCCTCCATGTATCTCCGCCAACAGCTCCAGTCCTTCCTCCTAGGGGATGCACTTCAATTTCATGCCGTTCGGCCTTCTCCTGTACATGACATCATTGACGAACTGGTACAGGGCGGACCGACGGGCTACTTTCTCTGCTTCTTCCTGCTCCTCAGGAAGCTCCCCTGTTTGGAGGAATTGGACGGTATGCTGCGCCCACGCTGGAGTCTGGGGCTCGACGGCAAGGACCAAAGGCATTTCTTCCGCCATGGGAGTGGCTCTCTCTACGGCCAGGGCTTGACGCCCTGCCGGAGCCAGTTGCTCTTGGGCAGGCTCAGCGTCCGCGGCAACACCCTTGCCGGCAGCCCCAGGGGGCTCGGTAGGAAAGTACTTGCCGGGACCTGACTTCCTCCGCTTGTTCTACCCCGTTGATGGTTCGATGGATGGTTGAGTTAAACGGAGCAAAAAGGTACCTGGTTCCACACGTAGCTTGAATGCGGCACGCTTTGACAGGTAATCGGCGGTGTCGTTCTCCATTCGGGGGGCGTGCTCCGCTTGGATACCGTCAAAGCGCTCCTCCAGCTTCCTCACTTCATCTATGTAAGCTTCCATCAATGGGCTCTGGTAATCCTTGTTGACCTACCTGACCACAAGCTGCGAGTCACCCCTGACGATGTGCTTCTTAACCCCGAGGTCTGCCGCGATCCTGAGACCGGCAAGCAATCCCTCGTACTCAGCAGTGTTGTTGGTGGACATCTCCCAGGGAAAGTGCATATGGATCACGTACTTGATGTGCTCTCCGGTAGGTGCGACGAGCAGCACACCGGCACCGGCGCCTTGTAGCGAGAAAGCCCCATCAAAGTACATGATCCAGTCGCGATCTGCCTCCTTGCCGGGGAGAGTGGTCTCCTGGATTTCTTCGTCAGGCATTGAGGTCCATTCTGCAATAAACTCCGCCAAGACTCTGCTCTGAATTGTCGAGGTACTTTCAAACTTCAAACCAAAACTTGACAACTCCAAGGCCCACTCCACGATCCTTCCGGTTGCATCTGGGTTATGCAGTATCCGTTGCAACGGGAGGCGGGTGACGACAGTGATCTCGTGGGCTTGGAAGTAATGACGCAGCTTCCTCGAGGCCATAAGAAGGCCGAAGAGCAATTTCTGCACACCGGAGTACCTCGATCTAGCTCCCTGCAAGAGGGAGCTGACAAAGTAAACTGGGTGCTGCATCATCTTCTTCTGCACCACCTCACTTGACTGCGCGGGCACTGCCTTGGTGGCATCAGACTCTGCCGGGGGCCTCGCGTTGCTGGCACCAGGCCCTGCCGGGGGAATCTTGGGCTTGCCATCCGCTGGTTCTGCCGCCGTCACTGCCTCCTCGTTGACCTCCCTCTGTGCCACTAGCGCGGCGCTGACCACTTGATTCGTCGCCGCCAGATACAGCAGCAACGGCTCTTGTGGTTTAGGCGCAACCAGTATTGGCGTGGAGGAAAGGTATTTCTTCAGATCCTGCAACGCTGCCTCGGCTTCTGGGGTCCATTCCATTGGGCCTGTCTTCTTCAAGATTTTGAAGAAAGGAAGGGCGCGCTCGGCAGACTTGGAGATGAATCGGCTCATGGCGGCAACGCAGCCGGTGAGCCGATGCACATCCTTGATCCGCTTGGGCGCCTCAATCTGCTCAATAGCCTTGATTTTGTCTGGGTTTGCCTTGATCCCGCGCTGCGACACAAAGAACCCGAGAAGCTTGCCGGATGGAACACCGAAGACACACTTCTCAGGGTTCAGCTTGAGGTTGATCTTGCGCAGGTTGGCAAATGTCTCTTCCAGATCTTGCACAAGAGTTGGCCCGTCCTTAGTTTTGACTACTATGTCATCCATGTACGCCTCCATATTTCTATGGAGCTGGGGTTCAAAACCAATTTGGACTGCTCTTGCAAATGTTGAGCTAGCACTCTGCAACCCGAAAGGCATCCGTAAAAAGCAATACGTGCCACATGGGGTGATGAACGCTGTCTTTTCTTCATCCTCTCTTGTCATGAAGATCTGGTGGTAGCCCGAGTAGGCATCGAGGAATGATAACAGATCACACCCGGCTATGGAGTCAACAATCTGGTCGATGCGCGGCAACGGGAAGGGGTCCTTAGGACAAGCCTTATTGATATCTGTGTAATCAATACACAGCCTCCACTTCCCATTCGCCTTGCGCACCACTATCGGATTGGCCAACCACGTCGGGTGGAGCACCCCTCTCACCAAACCTACCGCTTCCAACTTCCTGATCTCCTCTGTGATGAACTCCTGCCTCTCTAGAGCCTGCTTTCTGACCTTCTGCTTGAGAGGCCGCGCATGAGGGCAGACAGCTAGGTGGTGCTCAATCACCTCACTGGGAACACCGGGGATGTCGGATGCTTGCCACACAAACACGTCGACATTTGCCCGCAGGAAGGTGACGAGCGCGCCTTCCTATTTGCTGTTGAGGGTGGAGCCTATGGTGAAGGCCCCTCCCGTGCCATCCTCCTTGGCGGACACCTTCTTGGTCTGCGGTGGCTCGGCTCTGGATTTCTTGCTTTTGCCGATAGAGCTCTCTGGCACGTCCTCGATGGTAGCACAACACTCCGAGGAGGTGCGCTTGCCGGAGTGGGTGCGAGAGGTCTTGCCGGGCTTCTTCTTTCCTCCCGGGCCTTCAGCGGCAGGAGCAGGCGCCTTGACGGCAGCTGCTGCAACTGCTTCCCGGTAGAGTTGGTCGGCGAAGATCAGCGCGTCCTTCTTGTCGGAGGGGACGGACATGATGGTCAATGGCCCGGGCATCTTTAGCATGTTGTAGGCATAGTGTGATGCTACCATGAACTTGGCTAGTGCTGGGCGGCCGAGGATCCCGTTGTAGGGCAAGGGGATCTCGGCCACGTCGAAGACGATCCTCTCCGTTCTGTAGTTCAACTCCCCTCCAAACGTCACGGGCAGGGTGACCTTCCCCTTCCGCTGGCTCCTCCCCGGATTGACCCCTTGAAACGTACCTGTTTCCTCTAGGTCTCCATCAGGGATTTGCAATCTTTTGATCACGACAGGTGAGATCAGGTTCATCCTGAGGTTGCGTATCATTGGTGAGACCAACAATGGCAAACACCCGACCGCGGTTGTGCGGTCAGGGTGGTCCTCGGCGTCAAAGATGAGGGGCGTGCTGGACCACTTCAGTGGCTTCTGAGCGTCAAACAACGGCTCTGCTGCTGTAATCTCACGCGCCCACTGCTTGAGCTGGCGGTGAGAAGTATGCAGCGAGGTGCCGCCATCGACGCACATGGCCTCCGTAGCCTTCTGAAACCCTTGCTCACCGGACTCGTCATCCTCGTCATGATCATCGTCTTCTTGTTTCTTGTCACGGCCCCGGGCAGGCCTCTCTTGCTGGTTGTCCTTGCCAGGGGCGGCTTCCTTGGCCGCCACTCTTCTTGCCGGATCCCTCAGCACCGTCCTGGTCCTTCTCCTTGTCCCGCCTCTCGTACTCAACTTTTTGCTTCTCAGCAAGCAGCTCGACTTGTCGGCAGTTCTGGAGGTCATGGCCCTTGGTGTGGTGGATCTTGCAGTATTGCTTGCCGGAGCTTCCTGGCTTGTCGGTAGCCGCCAAGGCCCGGCAGGCGGCGCACCCTGCAATCTCCTTGCCGGGGGCGTCTGCCTTGACCTTCTTGCCGGCACCGGTGTCGTCAGATCCCTCAATGGCAAGCACGGCCTTGCCTTTGCGTTTCCTGTTGCGACGCCGGCCCTTCTTCGTCGGGGTAGCGGCGTCTTCATCGGTAGAGTCGGTTTCCGCGCCTGCGTCTTCGCCGGGGTACTTCCTTCCCTCTTTAGCCCGGGCGCACCTATCGGCCGGAACGTAGAGCTCGGCCACATCCTTAACCTTGGTCATCGCCAGCTCTTCGCGCATCTTGCGATTGCGCACGTTCTGGTGGAACGCGCTGATCACAACGGTGGGATGAACGTCGGGGATGTTGTACTACACCCGGCTGAATCTTTGGATGTACTTGCGCAGGGTTTCCCCTTCCTTCTGGGGAATGATATGCAGATCACTGGCCTGGCCATGAGCTTGGTGGCCTCCTGTGAAGGCGCCAACGAACTCATGGCACAGATCCGACCAGGAAGAAATGGAATCCACCGGCAAGTGCATCAACCAAGACATCACATTGGGCTTCAGCGCCAGCGGGAACTAGTTGGCAAGCACCTTGTCGTCGCGAGCTCCAGCAGCCTGCATCGCGATGGTGTAGATGCTGAGGAACTCGGACGGATGGGTCTTGCTAGTGTACTTCTCGCCGACGTCGGGCTTGAACATGCGGTGGGACGGCCACTGGAACTGCCGCAGCTCACGAGTAAAGGCCGGGCAGCCCACCTCGTAAGGTAGGCCGCCGGAGCCCCCCGGTGTCGGGTAGTCCATAGTGTGTCCCGCCCGCTTGTCTGACTGGCGACGTGTTTCGGGCCGGCGCTCGACGGTGGTTCGAGCGTCTTCGTGAGCTCGTTCCCGAAGGACCTGGCGTTGGTCGCGGAGGGTCCGCGTGTCGGACGACGCTATGGAGATGTTATCACAAGCGTCGTCATGACGGGCCGACGCCCGCGGCGGCTGGCAAGGAGGAGGAGAGTGCACCATGGCAGCAGCTCCCCCGGTCCTCCCAGCGCCAGCATGTGGTGGCTCGGTGGAGCACCGAGCCGAGGGCCCCGTCGGTCACGGATCGTCTTTGTTGGCGACGGCGACGAGGCTCCGGACGGTGGCCCTCCACTCGTCAAGCTTCTCCGCAGCAGGAGGGAAGTCGAGGAGCAGATGCGCATGCGCTAAAGCTTCTGCTGGCGTGGGCGGCGGCGACAGCTGCGTGGATCGCGGCGCGCTTCGACTTCTAACTACGTTGGAAGGAGCTCTGTTACGACCCAGCGGCTGCGTGCCATTTTCGCCAGCACTTCGGCGGGCATGCTGAACCCCTTCATCTTGCGGATGACGCACAGGGCTCTTCCGACGGCGGTGCCCAGGGTCACCAGCGTGGTGACACTGCTCGGCGCGCACACCATGGGAAGAGCGCGCAGTGGTCGCCAGTGTGGACGTCCTGGAGGTCGCTGCGCCGCCCGGAGGTGGCACAACGACACCCCTGGAGGGCCCCGCGCTGCCTGCGGGGAGGGGGGGCAGCTCCGTCTTTGGATCTGGCGACGTGCGGCCGGTCGTCTAGTGCGCGAACGACGCCGCTCGCCAGGCTCTGACTGCCAGGGCGATGCTGGTGCTCGCGGACCGCGGCCTGGGTCCTGTCCGCGACCGGCCCACTGCTCGTCCGCACCGGTACGGGCTGTTCGGCTCCCAACGAGCCGATCGCTGTGGTCGTCTTCTTCTTAGGACCGATGGCGACGAAGAACTGCCAGGCTAACTACTAGACCAGATTCTCACAATTGCGCCCCCTACCTGGCGCGCCAAAGATGTCAGTGTGGAACGACACCTATGGGATCACAAGAATCCCTACTATGGTTGCCGGGGCGCGGGGTTGCGAGAAGAGCAGGGCTAGTAACCAGCACAAGGATCGTTTACCCAGGTTCGGGCCGCAAGGATGCGTAGAACCCTAGTCCTGCTTTGGTGGGTGTATTTCAGAGAGTTCTTGAGCTCATAAACTAGCTGTGGTGAGTGCGTGGTCCGAAAGAGCCGAATCCTTCTGCAGTATGCCATGGGCCTCCTTTTATAGGCGAAAGGGGCTGCCACAGTGGCATACAGGAGGTGGAAAGGCGTACAGTATTGCGAGCTTATCGCTCGTATTACAGGACAAGACGCATTTAATGTGTAGCTTAGGTGTCCCCTTGCTTTATTGGGGACGGGGGCGAGGCCCGTCCCGTCCGTCGCCACTCCTTCTCGCTCCGACATGCGCCCTGGCCAGTGAGGCATGCGGTGCCATGTAGGCAGGCAGGCAGCTGAGGTGGCGCGGTGGTGGAGCCTTCACAAAGATCTACATGCCGCCATGCAGGCGCTCGATGAGTTGGCCTGTGAGCTGCATGTTGCCACGCAGGTGCCTGCCCATCTGGTTGGGCTGGCAGCTGCATGTGAGCGGCGGTGGAAACTTGGTTGGTGCGGGCCTGGCGGTGACCCTGCTGACGTCCTTGGTGAGGGCCTTGCCGGGTGGCCCGGCAAAGGTCTTGCCGTGGCGCGCTGTCGTCCCCGGCAAGGACCTTGCCGGAGGTCTGGTGGCCTTCCTCAGCAAGGATCTTCCCGAGGGTCATCGTCTTCTAATCCTCATCCGACCTTGAGTGTTCCTTGTCTTCACAAAGATCTGCATACCACCACGGAGGTGCCTCCCGAGCCCTGGCCCAACGTGATGTTGGAGACCGTGGGCTCAAGGGTGGCTCGCTCTGTTGGTGTGGGGCGAGCTGCCTCGGCAAGTGTCTTGCTGGGGCTACCGAGGCTGCTCCGGCAAGGGTCTTGCTGGGGGAACCTGCATCGTCCCTCTGCTCTTTGTGGTCTTGGCCTTGGTGTTGCTCTGATCATCTTGGGCTTCGGTCTTACCTTGGCTCACCTCCCCTGTTCTGCTTGGTGTGACCGTGGTCGCGGCTCCGACTGCCCGTGCACAGGTAAAAGGGGTAGAAAAGTGCGCCCCTCTTTTTGTACACCGACACTCCGACACGGTGCGAGGGCGACGGTAGGTAGGGCCGTGGAACTGCATGGTGGCTCGAGTGGTGGATTTGGCTCGAAAAGAAGAAGCGGAGGAGGCTTGAGAGATGAGTGTGAGAGGGATGAGGAAATGGTGCCCTTTTATAGCCGCGTTGCAGCCGTAGTCAATGTACACAATGCCTTCGATCGTTTTCTCTCCTCCGATCGTGGTGGCATAATTAATTGCACAAAAACGGCACATCATCCAAAGAGGCACGGGCGGCACAAGCGAGATGCTTCGTTTTGGACTTGCATCGGCGGTGACAGTAAGGATGCCGCGTGAGAAACCATTCATCCGCGCTCAAGATTCCCGAGGGCCTCTGTGAGCTCGTCGTTCTCTCTGTCCGAAACGAACGTCCCTTGCTGCGCTTTTTTGATATACTCCTGAAGCTTCTCGATGGGTGTGTTCAACTGCTCGTTGGTCCAAACGCACTTCCCTGTTATAGGGTCCAATTTTCCCCCAACCCCGAAGAACCAAGTCCTGCAATGGTCTGGCCAGTGTCGCGTCTCTGGTTCGATCCCTTTATCAATGAGGTCATTCTCAGCCTTGTCCCACAACGACCGGGCTTTCAGGTAGCCACCTGACCCCGTGCGATGGTGATGCTCCTTCTTTGCAGCATTTTTCTTGTTTGTCGCTGACATCTTCGCTGCTCTCTCAGATTTCTTTTTGGTGACAAATGCGGGCCACTGATCTTTGATCTTCTCAAATCGGCCGATGAATTCTGGAGTCTTGTCTTGGTTGACAAACGATGATTTCAGCTCATTCTTCCACCTCCTGAATAGCCCAGCCATCTTCCTAAGAGCATAAGCCTTGATCATTGGCTTTTTAACTGGATTCTCCGGATCTTCCTCTGGCGGGAAGGTGAAATTTTCCTGCAGCGCGGTCCAAAGATCAGCTTTCTGCCTATCGCTGACATAAGACACCTAAGAGTCTATGTCCTTAGGATTCAACCATTGCTCGATGCTGATCGGAATCATGTCCCTAACTAGAACCCCGCACTGAGCATTAAATTTTTGCTTGGTCCGGAGGGGTTCAATCGGTTGGCCAGCGCGATCAATTTCGATGATCGTGTATGTTTCATCCGTGCGCAACTTTCTCTTCGGGCCTCGTCTCGTTACCGAAGTGTTGCTCGATCCGGAGGGCTAGAAAAGAAGAAAAAGAAGAGAGTTAATATGTGTACATACCAAAAACAATTAATGCATCAATTAGCTATACAGTCAGCACATGCTTAATTAATTAATATATATACCTGGCCGGACTCCGTTCGATCACCGGAGCCGTCATCACGGTGTCCTTCCTCCTCGATTCGGTCACCGGAGCCGTCATCACGGTGTCCTTCCTCCTCCATTGTTTGATCATCGTCGTAGCCTGCTTCTTCATCCTGTCTTTCCAGACCATCGGTGCATGTGTCGTTAAGAAACGACAAGACGGCATCACTTCCTTGTGCGATTATCTCCCCCAACACCGCTTCTTTTGCTTCGTCTCGGGGGTGCGGATCCATAGTTTCTGCAAATATTTACAAGATGGCAATTATTATTCAAACATGACAGATGAATATATTAGTGGCAAACGTAGAACTAGCTAGCAGCACAATAAGGAATCATATTAGTGGCCTGGCCTCGACGCTTCTCTAGGGTTTCGGGTGGCCTCGGCAACGCTTCAAGGGTTTGGGGTGGCCTCAATAACGCTTCAAGGGTTCAGGGTGGCCTCGACGACAACGCTCTTTTAACTTGGTAAATTTGGGTGGCCTCAAGAGAGTTTGTCGATCGGGTAGGGGTGCGGCGGGAGGGGGTAGGAGACCGACATCGTTTTTTTCTAGGGTTTGGGAGTCCTCGAGAGTTTTGGTCGAGCGAGAGGGCCGGGGGGTGCTCCCGTGGTATAAGTTATCACGGTCGAGAGGGGGTATATATATCGACCGCCCCTCATGTCGAAGTTATCTGGGAGGGGGTTATATCGAAATTTTGTTCTTTTTTCCTCTTCTTATTTATTTCTCCTCTTCTTCTCCTTTCTTCTTCTTCTTATTTTCGTTTTTCCTCTCCTTCTTTTTCTTCTTCTTCCTTCTTCCTAGCTAGATATATAAAACTTTTCTAAAAATATAACTTTATATATATATATATAACTTTTCTAAAAATATGCATATATAACACTTTTTCTTCTTCTTCTCCTTCTTCCTTCTCGCTTCCTTCTTCCTAAATATATAAAACTTTTCTAAAAATGAAACTAACCTAAAATGTACTAAATCAGAGAACATATATAGATAAAACTTTTCTAAAAATCTAACTTTTGCATATATATGAACATATATACACAGAGAACATACATACATATATACATTTTTATAAAAAAGCAAAAAGCAAATCATCATATATATGAACAAAAAATCTGAAAAAAAACAGGACATATAATCATATATACACACATACATATACTCACACATATACATATAATCTGGAAAAAAACATCATATAAATGTGGGAAAAAACAGGGAGGAAGTGGGCGGCGCTGGCCTGACCAGCGTTGTCGGGGCAGGGGCAGAGCAACAGCGGCGTGGTCGGGGCGGGGCAGGGGCGACGGCGGCATGGTCGGGCCGGGGCAGGGGCGGCGGCGGCGTGGTCGGGGCGGGGCGACGGCGGCATGGTCGGGCGGGCCGACGGCGGCGTGGTCGAGGCAGGGGCGGCGGCGTCAACGGGGCAGAGGGCGGCGACGGCGTTGACGGGGCGAGCTCGGGCAGCCTGGCGGCGTCGTCGGGCCGGGGCAACTGCAGAGATGAGTGTGAAAAACGCAAAGTGTTTTCTTATATACAAGGGCATTAGTACCGGTTCGTGCCACCAACCGGTACCAATTCCCCCCCTTTAGTACCGGTTGGTGCCACCAACCGGGACCAAAGGTCTCTTTTCGGCAGCCTAAAGGGCGGGAAGCGGCGGCCTTTGGTCCCGGTTGGTGGCACCAACCGATAATTCATTTTTTTAAACTTATTTGAACTTCATAGTTTTTCTGTGTTCAAAATGCACCATTCAAAGCCACATCATCAATTTTCAACCCTTTCTGACTTCATTTGTTATTTTTCATGCATTTACTGATTTTTTCCAGCTATAAGACCCTGAAGAAAAGCACTACAAATAAACTCTGAAAAGGTTGAAAGTTGGCATGGTATCATCCTTTCACCCACATAGCATGTGCAAGAAAGTAGAGAGGCTTACAGCAAAAACTGGATGCACTTCATGTACAAAACAGACAATCTCTTTCGAAGTATCAGGGTTTCATACGGAAACTCATCTGTTACAAAGGGATTTCATTTTTTTGAATTTATTTGAACTCCATAGTTTTTCTGTGTTCAAAATGCACTATTCAAAGTCACATCATCAATTTTCAACCCTTTCTGACTTCATTTGTTATTTTTCGTGCATTTACTGATTTTTTTCAGCTATAAGACCCTGAAATTGAAAAGCACTACAAATGAACATGGATAGATAAGTGACCAAATTAATAGTAGTTCATCATCACATTAAAACCAAAGTACATACATAGTTCAAATTGAACAACATATAGCTCTCCAGAGCATCTAGTTAAACCATACATTGAAACTATGTAAAACCTCTCAATGCAACAACAAATGCGATCATAATCACAACTAAGGTAACAATTGATCCAACGACATAATGATACCAAGCCTCGGTATGAATGGCATATTTTCTAATCTTTCTAATCCTCAACCGCATTGCATCCATCTTGATCTTGTGATCATCGACGACATCCGCAACATTCAACTCCAATATCATCTTCTCCTCCTCATTTTTTTATTTTTTCCTTCAAGTAATTGTTTTCTTCTTCAACTAAATTTAACCTCTCGACAATAGGGTCGGTTGGAATTTCTGGTTCAACCACCTCCTACATAAATAAAATCTATGTCACGTTGGTCGGCATAATTGTCATAAACAATAAATGAACCAAATAGTTATAAAAAGATAATATATACCACATCCGAATCATAGACAGGACGAGGGCCGACGGGGGCGGATACCAGAACCATCGCACTATATAATAACAAGGAATAATAAAAGTAAGAAAATTAGACAAGTATCTACCTGAAGTAAGAATTTTTTTCTTTCAGAAAGAAGATAAGAACAAGAGGCTCACCACGGTGGTGCCGACGACGAGATCGGCGCGGGCGATCGACAGCGGTGAAGACGGGGACGGAACGTGACGGACCGCTAAACCTAGAAAAATCTCGGGGAAAATGGAGCTCGGAGGTCGAGTTTCGAGAGAAGAAATATTAACTAGTGTGGCTCAGACATTTCATCGAACACCTCATGTGCATAGGAGGTGAGCTAGAGCACCCAAATGCCCTCCCTTCGCCGGCCAGCAAAAAACAGAGCAGTGTGGAGTGCTCTGCTCGCCGGCGATGGGCTATATATAGGCAACTCATTTGTCCCGGTTCGTGGCTGGAACCGGGACCAATGGATGTGGGCCAGGAGCGAGGCCTATTGGTCCCGGTTCGTGCCTAGAACCGGGACAAATGGGTCCAGATGAACCGGGACCAAAGCCCACGAGGCCCCGGCCGGCCACCTGGGCTCACGAACCGGGACGAATGCACCCATTGGTCCCGGTTCGTATAAGAACCGGGACTAATGGGCTGGCCAGGCCGGAACGAAAGCCCCTTTTTCTACTAGTGTCACCTTGGCGTTATTATTTCCAGCTCATGCAGATTTCTGGGAGAAAGTGAGGATGTTTTGGAAATAGAAATTCTTGCGCTGCAGGAAAGGATTTCATTAGCTTTGTGGTGGAGTAATTTACCCATTGATGTTGAGTTAGACTGATTGGAGGCGGTGGCTATGGTGAAGAGTAGTGAAACAAATCTATCAAAGTATTCTTTTCTTTCCCTATATATCTTTTCCCTAGTAATAAAGCACGGATTGAGCCTCTCGGGTTCACCATCATAATACGCTTCTTTCCGTGAATTTACGCTTTCGTTATTTTACTTTGCTATCCGAGGTGGTACTAATTTCAAACCCCCGTTAGTACAGTTTGTGCCTTGCTGGGGCCTTTCCCGTGCAACCTGGTCCTCGCTTTGCTGGGCCTATATGCCCAGCGGACTTCCATGATCCGCTTAATAAAAATAAAAAAAGGTGAAAAGAAGGTGCTCATGTAGGATTCGAAGACAGGACCTCCTGTTCCATCAAGAAGAACGCAACCAACTGAACTCCATTAAGCTTATGTTGAAAACTGATGTTCCTTCTCAAATAATTAGTCCCACCTCACTTCTTTGCACTAATTCTCACCAATTTAAATACGGGGGAGTTAAACAAGTCAACAAGCAGCCTCGAGACTTGATATAGAGAGATAATGTGAGAAGAGAACTTGGAAGGGCCCTGTGGAGGGAGAGAGAAGAAAAGGCATGTATCAGACGTGAACAAGGACATGGCTGGCGACTATGTCAGGGAGATGCCGATGAGGACGCAAGGACATGGCTGGCGACCATGAGACGGTGACGAAGACGCTGAAGATCGTGGAGCCAACTTCCCCGAAGGGCAGAGCAAAGAAACAGTGACCTTGCTCAATGGCGATGCAAGAATATGCTTACGTGATTTCCAGGAACAGCATCATTTCCTGACAGATATCTTAGAGCTTTGAATAAATAAATAAAACTGTGTTACCCTAAAAAAGGGGATGGTGCCTTTGCATGGTCTGTACTAGCGTGTTAACTCTCACACCTTTTCCCCCTCTTATTGGGTTATTATTCTGTAATTATTTGACCTAATTTTTTTAATTTATCAACAAACTGTTCTTCACATTAGGTTATCATTTGGTTTCAGAACACACCCAAGAACAACGCACCCATAAATACCTCATATATTTCTTAGAAAGACATAATTTCGTAATATTTTTCTATAAGATACTTTTTAATTTAATCATGAAAAGAGCAACAATGGCAACATAAAGTTGGTGTGACATATACGTGGAACAATCACATTATCAAAAAAAGCAATGACAGCAAAAAAAACTATCACATAATGATACTATGATGTGATTTTGGTGCATATTTTTTTCATAAAAGAAATCCTATGAATTTCAAAAAAACGAATGTTTACTACTTAAATCCTAGCCTGTACAGGTGCATGTAACATCCCAAATTTTCAATTTGGTATGTTATACATAGATCATCATTGCATATCATGTTTTATTGCATTTTGGCAAATCCTCGATAAATCCTAAGCAACTCAAGGACCCTCGGAGAGAGTTGGGGATTTTCTCGAATTTTCATATTTGATTTTCATCAAATGATAAGACGAGGATTTTGGTTTTAATTATTTTTCTCTCCGGAAAAATATTTCATTTTAAAATAAACGAGAGGAGAAAATATGACTTCTCCAAAACAATTGAAATACTGGAGGAAAAATGTTAAAAACATTATTTGGAATTTATTTGGATTTTAATTGCAATTTTTATTGCATTAAAAATATTGCATGTTTTGAAATTATTTATTTTTGATTTTAAAAATGTTCACCCTATTCTAGATTTTCTAACTAGACGGGGAAAATTTATTTCATATTTTTCTGATTTTTATTTATTTTTCTACGCAATATTTTCCGCGGTACTTTTAAAAAAAAACGCGCACGCGCCGACTGGGCCAAAGGCCCAGCCGACGGCCCGCCCCGTCGCCCCTCTCCTCTCTCCCCACACCGCCGCCGCCGGAGTCCGCCAGGGACACGACGCCGCCGCCGCCTCGGGTGCCCCCTTCCCCAAGCACCTCGGACCCCCCCTTCCATAAATAGGACCCCCCTCTTTTTCCTCACCGCCGCCGCCGCCGACATCGCCGCCGCCACCCGCATCTCGCCCGCCGCCGCCGCCGTTTGCCTCGTCGCCGCCGCCGCCGACCCTCGCCGCCGGAGCCCCCCCCCCCCCCCCCGAGCCCCGCACCCCTCGCGCCCGAGCCCCGCCGCCGGAGCCCCTCGTCGGAGCCCGCCCGTCGAGGTACTGCCGCCGGCCGTCTTCGTTGTTGACCGGTTTTTTGTAAAAAAAACCCTTCGTTTTAAAAAAAAACCCTAGATCGGTTTTTTTCGGTTTTCTTATTTTGCGAGCGTTCACCGAACCGTTCGTTTTAACGAACGCGTTCGTCGGTTTTTCTCTGTTAAAGAACGTCCGTTATTTAACCGTTCGTCCGTTTTTCTTTTCGACGGATTTTCTCGTTATTTTCTCAGATTCGATCCCTGATCGAATTTTCGAATCTGTTTAACTTCTCGCTCGTTTATCGGAATCAGGCGATTCAAGCGCCTAGAGTTTCGTCTCGAAATTCTCTTTCCGATTAATCTACTCAAACAAGTTTTTGCTACAGTAAAATTTACCCTAGATCCAGATTAGCAAACGAAGTTTCTTTCTTTCGCCGTTTGACTTTCGTTGCTTCTTTCGAGTTGATTCTTTTTGCAAACCGGAGTTCTTAAGTTGAACTTTCTGGTTGGATCTTTCATTCGAGTTTTACCTGTGCATTAGTTGAGTACTGATTGTATGCTTGTTTGTTTGCGATAGAGTACCCGGAGTGTGCCGCTTGTTACTTCGAATCGCTAGGTTTTGCGGATCATCAGCAAGGCAAGTAACACTTTGATCATACCCCGTTCATACCCAGTTTTTATTGCATTAGATCTATTCCTCAAACATTGCATGATTAGGATCTAATAAACTGTGGGTTTTGGGAAGTAGTTGAGGTAGTACCTATTACCTGTTTTATTATCAAACCCTTGGGAGTTACTTCTACGTTGCTTTTATTATTGCCATGCTATGCTCGTAGACGTGGATTTGGGTTTGAGTGATATTCATGACAGATGTGAGATTGATAATAATGGTTCAACTTAAGGTGGCAACTAAAACTCACATCTGGGTGGATTGAGGCACCTGGAGAACCCAGTGTTGTCTGTATGTATAAGGTCCGCCACCCAGGCTCAAAGGGATCATAAGATTATTCATGCTAGAAACTTCCGTGTGCAGCCACAAGCTATTATGGGCTCTAGCATAGCTGAGTAGGTTACAGGATCTCTTGAAGAGGTGGACTAGCAGATGTAGGGGAAAGTAGGTGTACCGGTCCATCCAGAGTAGAGAGTGATTGTTTCTGAAAGACTGTGTCTCGGTCATCCGTTTCTCAAACATCATGCAGTGCGAGAATCAAGCGGAGGCGATCGAGTCTTGTGGGGAAAAGTGCGCAAACCTCTGCAGAGTGTACAAACTGATCATGATTAGCCGTGTCCCCGGTTATGGACAACTTGAGTATCTAGTACCTGGATTATCATTTGAATCTCATCACCGTGATACTATTAATTAATTTTGTTGGGTTAATGATGACACTTAATTGGGATTGAGTTGGAGGTACCTTCTCAACGTTTCAACCACCATGATAGTTAAATAAAATTTATTCCTTTGAAGTAGGATAAAATTGGCTTTTCGCAAAACTGTAACCATAGAGCTTTCCACCAGCCATATATGCATGTAGTATAGCATTATTATTGTTCATTGCTCTCTATGTGTTACTTTGCCAGCATATTCTATGCGCTGACCCGTTTTCGGGCTGCAACGTTTCATGTTGCAGACTTTTCAGACGACGAGTAAGGTGCCTTAGGTTGTGGTCTTATACTCAGTGATGCCGCTGGAGTTGATGGACTCACTTATCTTCCAAGTCTTCCGCTGTTATCGTTATTAGATGGCCTTAAGCCATGTTTATCATACTTAATCTCTTTGGAGATATTCGATGTAATAAGTGTGTGATTGCTACTCTGTTATAAATCCTCCATTTGTACTGTGCGTGTCAGCATTACTGATCCAGGGATGACACTGGTGCACAGCAGCACAGGCCATTTGAGGTCTGGTCGCTACAGTGCACAGGCTGAGTTTTTAACGTTCCCTTGCGCTGGCATGGTACAATGCGACGTGCGGTGGCTGAGTTCATCGCATTGGGATTTCTTTTTTTTTTGCAGGGACATCGCATTGGGATTGACCATGCTCGGGCCCATTGTGATTTGGTGAACACCGCCGATAAAAAAATAGATTAGGTGAACACCGGGGTCATTGTTTGTGAAGGCGGAAGGACGACAAGTGACGACATGGGTGAGATGTCATGTTAAAATAGAGAACATGGACAGGAGGGGGGACTTGAGCAATGCTTATATGGTTATAGGCCTGCGTGAAGTTTTTTCCTTCCGTTGCAACGCACGGGTCTTTTTGCTAGTATTATATATATCTTTCCTCTTTCCCAAATAATAATAATAATAATAATAATAATAATAATAATAATAATAATAATAATCTTTCCCTAATAATAATAAAGCACGGATTGACTTTGTCGGGTTCACCGTCACAATATGTTTCTTCCCATGAATTTATGCTTTCAGTTTGAATTTAAAACACACGAGGTGGTACTAATTCGAGGAACCGTCTGTAGTTTCGTCCATCATTATGATGATTTCATCCTCCGTCAACGATCCAAGGCAGAAAAAAACTGTTCTTCGGTGGGATAGAACTCAAAACCACCAGACCTAACATGCCAAGCCGTCGCCAGTTGAGCTAGGATGTTTTCGTGTTTGAGAGAAAAGGTTTCGCACCTGTCAAATAATCCCAGGCGGCCGACGCAAAAAAAAATCTGGACTAAGCTGGATTGCAAGATATGAGAATACAATGTTGATTATCCTATTAAATAGACCCACATCGCTCCCTTAGATCTATTTTTCCTAATTTATATACGTCTTGATTTTCTTTTGGATATCGAGGAGCCATCTCAGGAATCATTATGGAGGAAATCAGACGTCTCATAATAAGGAAGGAAAGAGGCATTGAGAGAATATAAGGAAAGAAAGAGAGGGATTGAGATAATAAGTAAAGAACGAGAGATTTCAGATGTGATTAAAAATCAAACAAGGAATGAGAATAAGGAAGGAAAGAGGCATTGAGAGAATATAAGGAAAGAAAGAGGAATTGAGATAATAAGGAAAGAACAAGGGATTTCAGATGTGATTAAAAACCAAACAAGGAATGAGGAATTAAATCATGACCGGGAATGAGAGAAGGAAACTTTCATGTGCGTGTGGAAGATGAGGCAGAAAACAAAGGGATCGGCCATGATGATTGAGGACTACGCCACACTCCATTATGAGTTAGATATATATAAAAAAACATGCGTACAATTTTTTTATGGAACATGCAAGTTGAGACTTGAGCACATACAAAGAAAAACATGAGCATATACAAAATTAGATGTCTTTGCACTGGAGAAAAACTTAGATCGTGGCCAATCATGATTTTGAGTTATTCAAAAAAATATTTTTTGCGGGGGGAGTTATTCAAAAAATTAATGTGATGTGCGAACGCACGGCTTACACAACATCACCCACGGCGGACATGACAGGGCCATGCAATCGGATCATCATCACATGTGCGACCGGTCTACCAGATCAGACGGTCTGGTGCAAAAATATCATGATTTACCTACATGGTCGAGGCCGATGAATTTCTTCTTTTGTGTCTAAATTTGTTGAAACGCTTCGTTTGTAACTGAATTGGTAGGTGTTTTGTTTAGGTGCATATGCCACAGTTGAACCACTTGTTTATATCAGAACTGTTGACGTCAAGAACTAAGATATGACGTTGTAATACTAATATTTGACGTACCGAAATTTTTAACTCAAGAGAAAAATATTACGTATAACACATGCAAAAAAAGTCTAAATCACAATAAAAAGGTGTTCATTTTTTGTTGGTCATGCTATACTTTTCTGAGAACAGAAAACATCTTTACTCTTATTTTTCTGATCAACTCACTAGCACCCGTCATCAAAGTACAAGGAATCGGACTCGGAGTCCCTACTTTGTGCAACTCAAACCGCACTTTTCTCTGTTATATCATAGAAAGATGTGTGATCTTTGTAAAATGCTCCTCATATTATGTTGTTTCTCAAACTCCGCACCTTTCTCTGTTATATCATAGAAAGATGTGTGATCTTTGTAAAACGTTTCTCATATTATGTTGTTTCTCATGTGACAATGTGGAGGATTTCAAGGAGTTTGTTGATATCATCACGGTTCATGATGTGAGCCATTGCATTATTAAAGTGGGTTTTTTGTCTCCCGTTGCAACGCACGGGCATTTATGCTAGTAATAATAAAGCACCGATTGACTTTGTCGGGTTCAGCGTCACAATACACTTTCTTCTCATGTCATAATACGCTTTTACGATTTGTATAGACAAAAGGTGATACTAATTTCATCCGTCCGTCAAAACTTTCGTCGTTAAAATTCTTGCGTTCCTGCGGGCGTTGAGAAAACATCGCCCAACCTAAGAAACGCCCTGATCGTCAGGCTTTGGGCCCTACATGTATGTCAGGCTTTGGGCCATACATGTATGTTTATTTTTTGATGATCTGGACCTTGCATGCATGTGGTCCACCATGCCGAAAAAATAATATGATTCTCTCCAATGCTTGTTCGGCTAAATAATAATCCCACATCGCTTATTTACACCTACTCTCAGTGATTCATATACGTACCCACTGATGATTCAATAAGCGACCAATCAGTGAACAGAGATGCAGAGTATGAGGCAGATGTAAAGATCACATCCGTTCCGAAGAAACACCTGGCCACGCGCACAGGACATCTGTACATATACATCTGACAATAAACTTCGGGCTCCAAATGGGGGATCAAGCAACACCGGGGAACTAACTTCATGACCACCACCTCTCTCCCTGAATTGAAGAACAAGCAGATTGATTTGAGTCGAACGCCACAAATCACAAAGAAAGCATGAGCCGAAGCTTACCTGGGCCGAGCCCGCCTCCCCACCACGAGATCCCGCCGCTGCAGAGAAAACCCGATGCCGCTGTCCGCCAACCGGGCTTAGCCCGACGGCCCTACACTGGCGACGGCGAGGGAAGGCAGGAAGGCTGAGAAGGGGGTACCGGCGACACGATTTGGGGCTCGGCCAGTGTACTTTTCTGGGGACGACGCGAGGGCGGAGGGAATGAGGGAGAGGAAGAGAATGAGTGCTCGGCTTGTGTAGTTTTTCGGTGGTACTTACTTTCTGTCGATCTGATTCAGACTAATCCGGTCAAATGAGGGTTCGATGGAACGACACGTATTGTAATTCTTGTGGCATACTGGCCGCTCGACACAGCCGCCATGCCGTTGGTAAGTTTTCATTATTTTCCTACATAAAAAGCAAGGATAGATAGCCGGATAGATATGCATGGTGCATCTCTCTATTTTTTTTTTTTTTGCGGGTGAAAGGAAGATTTTATTTCATCAGTCAGGACATAAGTCATTCTTACAAATATCAGGGGCGTCTCCTGGTCCCGAACCCAACCACACCACAATGCGACCTTCTATCCGTCCAAAGGAGGCCAGATAATAGCTTGCACCATTCTGTTCCCTACGAATATGAGTTAGCTTGAACATCCTCCCTTCCCTCAAAAGCCTTTGAATTTGGTCAACCAACATGGTATAGCGAGACCGGTCTCTGTCCGGCCCATTAATCATGTTAAGAGCGACAAGGCAGCCCGTCTCTACTTCTATCGGTATCACCGTCCATTGCAGGGCGAGGTTGATGCCCTCCATGCAAGCTGAGAGCTCAGCCTCCAATGGTTCTGTACATGTGTGCAACTTTCTACAGGATGAGAAAATGATGTCACCGATGGAGCCGCGCAGAATCATGCCCACCCCCCAGTTCCCGATGTGGCACAGAACGATCTGTCAACGTTCAATTTTGCCCATCCTTGAGCCGGAGGAGACCACCTAGGTGGGGCACCATTGATGGGCTGAGCATGCGGTAATGGCTTGTTGGGAGTCACCACATCCACAACTTGCTTTCCTTTAACTGGATCCGTACCTGGGTTGTTCTGCACACCAATTAGTGAGTCCATGTAGCTTAGAAGATACCTCTTGGATGCTTCAACTGGGGGGGGGGGCTGCTTATGGTGTGTTATCTCGTTGCGAACGTGCCAGCAACGCCATAATGTCATCATGAGCTCCAATCTCTCAGTGTCCCGCAGGTCGCAAAACGTTTGGGCAAGCTACTCAGGGCCCGTCCATTCAAACGACGCTGGCAGGGGGATCCGCCACTGTTCTGCCATCGCTTGCCAAAGTGCCACCGCTCTAGGACATCTGCAAAATACATGAAACGTGTCCTCCGGCTCCAACGCGCAGAGGGGGCAGTCGTCAAGGACTTCCAAACTACGCCGTTTTTTATTAACCCATGTTGGTAGACAATCTGTGATCACACGCCAAGTGAAGGTGCGAACCTTAGGAGGAGCAGGGCACCTCCATATAGAAGCCCAGACGGCTCGTCGCCCATCCGGTGCCCTGCCCGCCGCGACTGAAGAGGATCGAAGATGATCCTCCAGAGCAAGTCGGTAAGCACTCCGTACTGTGAAGCAACCATTCTGCTCCGGTCCCCACGCAAGAAGATCCTCACCCATACGAGGTGAAGTTCGAATTTTGGCAATCTCTTCTGCATCCACCGGAAGGAACGTGTCATGAATAACGTCCATACGCCAACCACCATGATTATCCAATAACTCAGACACCCGGCGGAGACGGCTTCGGCCTTGTGGTGTCACCGGTCATCCTCCCCCATTCCGTGGAATCCATCGGTCTCTCCAAATTCTAATGGACCTGCCGTTCCCCACGCACCATACTAAGCCAGACTTGAGAAGTTGCAGCCAGTGGCGGAGCTACATGGGGCCAACCTGGGCCATGCCCCCCCAAGCTCACAAGAAAACATGTATATAGTCCTTTGTGTTAGGCATATTTTCCATTAAAAATCTGCTAAAATAGTTATGTTTGCCACCCCCCCTCTAGCCCATGGCCCCCCCATAATTTCGGCTCAAGATCCGCCACTGGTTGCAGCCCATGTTCAACTGTCTGCCAAGTCGCCGAAGCTCCTCCTGAGAAAACCGTATCTTCCAAGCTTCCATTCGGGTAGTACCTCGCTTTCAAAAGACGAGCACACAGACTCTCCGGATTGGTCAAGAGCCGCCATGCTTGGCGAGCGAGCACAGCTTGGTTAAAAAGGCGTAGGTTGCGGAAGCCAAGTCCTCCTTGCACCTTTGGTTTTATCAAATGGATCCAAGCACGCCAATGCATCTTTCTCTTCCCCTTATCAACTCCCCAAAAGAAATTTCGTATCATTCTCATGAGGTCCTCACAAGTGGACGCCGGTAGTTTAAACACACTCATAATATATGTGGGGATCGCTTGGGCGATTGATTTTATGAGGACTTCTCTTCCACTCTGAGCAAGCTGACAACCATCCCAGTCAATCATTCTCTTGATGTACTTTTGCTGCAAGTTTTGGAACCTATCCTTAGACATGCGGCCCCTTGGAGTAGGAAGACCCAGGTAGCATTCCTCAAAACTATGTTGTTGCACCTCCAAAACCTGAATAACAGCTTCCCGGTCATCCACACGACAATGCTCACCAAAGAGGATAGAACACTTCTGCGGGTTGATCAATTGTCCAGTGGCATGTGTATATTTTGCTAGTCTATCCCTAATAATAATAAAGCATGGATTGACTCCATGGGTTCATCGTCACAATACGCTTTCGTCCAATTGTATTACGCTTTTACGATTACGTTTTGGAATTAACCGATGTGGTACTAATGGAACAATTCGTTTTTGCCTCCGTGGTAGCACGATGGCAGACTTGGGCCTGCTTTAGGCCCTGTTTGGTTCATAAGTCCTAGGACTTTTTTTAGTCCCAACTTATAAGTCCGAAGTTCTTAAAAAGTCCCTACCTATTTGGTTCCTGGGACTTATAAGTCTCTATAAGACCATATTACAACTATAAGTCCCTATAAGTCCCTCCTTGAGAGTCTTATTTCATAAGTCTCAAATGCCCACTTTAAGTTCCTATAAGTCCCTCCCATTTGGTTTAGATGGAACTTATAGGGACTTTTTTAAGTCCCTAAACCAATAAGTCCCTAGAAAGAAACACCCTCTTAGTCCAGCCCATACACGATTTTTTTATAATAAGTAATAAAAACTGGTACGCTGGTGGGGTCCGATCTCCTAAGAAGATTATATTCGTTCGTCGTTGTTGTATGGGGTTCGTCCTCCTTCGATCCTGCAGCGCCGCGTCGTCGTGCACGCTGGCTTGTCATCAGCCTTGCAGCAGCGCCAGCTTCCTCCACGGTCCACGGCTTGCAGCAGCCACCAAAACTGGGCGGCGACAACAGCCCTCTCCTCTGTCAGCTGTCATTCACTGGCAGGCGCCGCCGCCGTTCCGTCCTGTATGTTCTCTCCAGTGTGGATCGAACGCAGGCAACGAGAGCGTCTGGACGGCGAGTAGCAGGGCATGCGTGATGTCAGACGGCGAGTAAGAAGCCAGCGCCAAAAAGGGACGCGCTATACCTGTGCCTGGACTGCTCGGATCAGATTCAGAGGGGAGACCTGCGGGTTGCCGATGTGTGCTCAGATCGGGTATCCACACGAATCAGGAAGGGGTGGCAGTTAGGAATTTGAGCAGGTCTAACAATTCAATTTTGATGGGATCGGCACGGCGGATGGCGGTCATGGCGCGATTATTTTTCCACCCTGCTGCAGTGTTGTTGTTGTTTTGATCTGTTGGCTCACTCTCTATCTCCTGGAGGCCGTTGCTAGCTTTGTACTACTACTCCGCAAAAGAGGGAGGCAGCCAGGCAAAGCGAAGAAACTTTCTCTGAAAATGATCATGCCGCATGCCAATAGATGATGACAATTAATCCGTCCCTGATATGTCCAATTCCACAGTCAAAAAGTCGTACTGCTAATCCAATAATTCCAGTGTGATCTATGGTGTCCGAAAACCTAAAGAATCCCTTTGCAGTCTTTCAAGCAAGGAGTTCCGTGCAAGTCTAGGACATATATATAGTTATGTACCTTTGCAACGGGAGAAAAAATACCACACACTCGTAATTTACAAAAAATTGTCTATAATCTGAGAATTTGTAGTTACGGCCCAAACAAAGATGGTCTTAACCTACAAAAGCGCAGTTCAAGATACCACATATATTCTATTCCAACACGGCTTGCATATAGATTTAATCCGTACAAAGAAATGGGCAAGTGATTAGATTTATTCATGTCATGTATGAAATGGGGTATTGTTACGGGTCGGTAAAGGAAAACGATAAAAATAGACGATGACACATTAGCACACTACGGAGACATGTGTGCATAAAGGCCGGTTTTCAGTTTAAGCATCACCAACTTAGGGTAACTCTAGAACACTTTTTTTCACATACATATTTATTAAATACATGAAGAGTTGTTAAAAGATACATGATTTTTTAAGCATAAAGAGAGATTTTTTTTGTCTGAAAAAGAACATTTTTGTATAGTCTCCTATGGACGCAGGTACTTGTGTCCATATTTCATCACTATTTCTTGCCATACATGTCATAGGTATTGGTCCTTAGATAGTATTTTTCTCCAGATTGTTAACAGGTAAAATAACATCATATTCAGATTCTACATATTTTTCTAATCAAAATTCATATATAATATGTTAAATTTGAAGTTACGGTTTAGAAAATATGAGTATTTTAAAAACATTTAATATCTAGAATACCTATTTCTTTTATTAATTGGTATAGATATAGATATAGACTAGCTGCAAAAGCTAGCCGGCAACTTTACCTCTCTATGTATAATCATCTTTCAACGCCCTGCGGCGATTAGAATAGCGATCTAGGTTTTGACCGCCGCCGCCAGCGGCGGCTGTCGTTGATCCTGTGTTACAGGTCATGGGCATCTTCATGCAATTACTTTGATGATCTGACGAGAGAAGGAGACGTGATGCGTTCATGCATGGATGTGTTGCTCCCGGCTGATGCGTTGATGCAGTGTTCCTAGCTACAGCCTAGACGCTGCTGATAATGCGTTGCTCCCGGCTGTTTGAAAGGATTTGACGGCTGCGTTGTTCACGTCCCAGCGCTCGCTCCGCGGTGCTGGTTTTTTGTCCCGGCACAGCTCCACTCAAGGTGCTGTGATCGGTTTATGGTTCTTACTTCGTCAACTACTATTTGTCCCTTCGCATCGCAACTGCGGCAGGTTTCTTAGAACAGTTTGTCTGATTTGTTTCGGAGGAATTGAATGTAATGGGGATATTAAGTTGGAATTGCCGAGGGCTTGGGAACGCCCCGGCGGTGCGTGCTTTGCTGGATGCCCAGTGAAGATGTGACCCCGAGGTGATGTTTTTGTCGGAGATACACCTTGACAGTTATCCGGCTGAGTGTCTACGTCGAAGGCTCAAGATGGACCAGAAGTTTGTTTGTCCCAGTGACGGAAGGAGAGGAGGTTTACTGCTGTTATGGAAAAATAATGTTTTTTTTTTAAGATCCAGCAAAATGCTGGCTTGATTCGATTTAGCAGGAAGCAGCGGAAGAACAACACGATGAAGATCCGAAGATCAAAGAAAAAGAAACGACAGCCCTATTAGCTGCCGAGCTACCATCACAGCCAACACGACTACAAAGCAAAAAGGGCCTGTCCTAGGCTAAGCGTCACCGCCGCGTCACTTGACCAACGCCGGTATCCTCAGAAGACAGCAGCAGCTCCAACTAAGACTTTCTTTGTCAACGCACCATCCACCCTTGAAGCAGAGTGCAGGCAGATGGCGGAACTCGATCGGTCCCAGACAAAGCTTCGTCTTGGACTTATCAGCGATGGCGTACATTGCTCCTGGAGCTTCACCAAAAACAGCGGCGAGCACCGGAGGAGCGCCACATAGAACCTCCAAGCAGTGTCTCAAAAACGTGATGCTCCCAACAAAGGAACGACGTCGGAGACGCCGTCATCACGCCGATCCAACCGGACCTAGGCTTTCGCCCGGAGACACTACCAACCAAGCCCGAGGAAGATGCCGACACACCTCGGTGGCGCCTCCAAGGAGGAAAATGACACCCTCAGGCGCCATCGGCACTGGCTCTTGTTGTGCAGGACTTTCGTCCGTATCGTCGCACACCTCCGCTCAAGCCCTACGGAGCTCGTCCATGTCGTCTCACACCGCCGCCGCCGCAGCACCTTGTTGTTGAAGCCGTGAAGGCATGGTCCACCTCCCCACGGCGAGCATGCAGAGGCCAGATCGGGCCCCGCATCCCGCATCTACCACGGCTGGAGCCTCCCTGCTCCAGCAAGCGCAGCCCTCCCAGATCCAGCGCGGCCCATCAGTGCCCTCGACGCCCTCCACTCGCCGCCCGGTGCAGTGCCGGCGCCGCCCTCCGCGGTGCCCACCTCCGCGCCAGGCCAGGAGCAGCACGGGGCTGAACTCGGGCCCTCATGGCGGCAGCGCGCCAGATCCGCGCCACTGCCACCGCCGGACTGCTGCCCAGCCCTACGCCGGCCAGATCCGCACCGGCCCTCATCCCCGCGCCCTCCTCCTCCTTTACCGTGACCCCTCTCGGCGCCCTCTTCCTCCACCTCGCCATCTCCCGGGCGCCGCACCAGATCCGCTCGCATGGACGCGCCGCTCGACGCCGCAAGCCGTGGAACAGCCGCCCATCGCCCGACGAAGCCTCCCCCTGCAGCCAACCATAGAGCGCCTCCGACCCGAGGAGATCCGCCGTCGGGCCGCGCCCCGCCGCGAAGCCGGCCATCCCGCGCCGTCCTGGCGCATCGCGGGGAGGGGAAGGGCCCCGCCGCCGCCGACGTACGCGCGGGCTTTGCCCGGCGCCGTCCCCTGGCGGCGGCGAGGGAGGGGGGCGAGGGTGGAGGGGGGCTGCGGCGGCGGGCTGGGGTTTTCGCCCGGCCGCTCGCGGGAGCGGACGAGCGAGCGGAAGTCTGATGTCTCGTGCAGCACGACCGGACTCCATGGAAAAATAATGTTAAAGTTCAAAGATTAGCATTAGACTCTATGTTCATTGATGTAAGAATTGAAGAAAGTAATAACGTCAGTTGGCGCTTGACTGGGATGTACGGTGAGTTTAGATGGGAAAATAAACATATGACGTGGAGTCGTATGCGACAGTTGCATCGTAGCAACAACTTACCGTGGCTGCTGATCGGTGATCTGAATGAGATCCAATATCTACATGAGAAGGAGGGTGGAAATCCAAGACCAATCCAGTACATGCAGGCTTTTCAAGAGGCAATAGATGACTGTGAATTGCATGACATGGGGTATATTGGTGATCCCTTCACATGGCATAGAGGCAGAATACGTGAAAGACTAGACAGGGGACTAGCCAATGATGGCTGGTCGGTCTTGTTCCCTGATGCAGCCTTACAAAATTTGGAATATAATCACTCTGATCATCGGCCCCTATGTGTGGATACAGACTATTTTTCTCACAATCAGATGGGAGGAAATAATGCACAGGTCAAGCGTTTTGAGGCAAGATGGTTGAGGGAAGAAAGCTTTAATGATACTGTTCTTGATGCTTGGACAAATGTAGGTGCTGATCCTAATGCTACAAGTATTTATGAGAAGCTCAATAAAATGCATGCAATATTCCACGATTGGGACCAGCGTGTCCTTAAGAAACAAAAAAAAAAAGGTTGCGCAAGGCCCAACGTGACCTTGAGAGAGTCATGGCTGGTCCTATGAACGATGATAGTGACGTAAAGAGAAGGGAATTGGCTGAATTGATTGAGTACTTGCTTGAGTTGGAGGAGATTCAAACAAGACAGAGGTCACGGGCGACCTGGCTTACGAGCGGCGACCGTAACACAACGTTTTTTCAGGCCTTTGCCTCGGCAAGGAGGAAAAGGAACTACGTCAAAAAACTGAAAGATGAAGCAGGGAACTGGCTTGAAGGTATGCCGGAATTAAACACTCACATTCAGAATTATTTTACTCACCTGTTTACTTCGGAGGTGCAGCATACAAATCCAAATCTTTTACAAAAGGTTCAAACGCAAAGTAACTGAGCAGATGAATGATTTCTTGATGGCACCATTCTCAGCGGATGATGTTAAAAAAGCAGTGTTTAGCATTGGGGATTTAAAGGCTCCGGGGCCTGACGGACTACATGCAATATTTTTTAAGAAATATTGGCATATCCTAGGAGATGAGATCACTCATGAGGTGCTATTTGCTATTAATTCAAGACAGATTCCGAATGAAGGGAATGACACAACTGTTGGCATGATACCCAAGATTGACAGTCCAGAACGGGTAACTCAATTCCGTCCCATAAGCTTGTGTAATGTTCTTTATAAAATCATCTCTAAAATGCTTGCACTTCGGTTGAAAAATATATTGCCTGAGATTATCTCCCCTACTCAAAGTGCATTTGTTCCTGGAAGGATGATCACGGATAATATCCTTATAGCTTATGAATGTTTGCATAAAATAAAGAACAAGAGGGCTGGTCAGACTGGACTATGTACGGTTAAATTGGACATGCACAAGGCATATGACAGGGTGGAATGATCCTTTTTGCATGATATGATGGTGAAGTTGGGTTTTCATGAACAATGGATTGAAATGATAATGGCTTGTGTTGGCTCTGTTAGATACAAAATAAGGTTTAACTCTCAGGAGACGGATGTTTTCACCCCGACTAGGGGTATTAGGCAGGGGGGTCCACTCTCCCCCTACCTTTTTCTCCTTTGTGCAGAAGGTCTTTCTAGTTTATTGCAGTTTGAAGAAAAAGCTGGCGGCATAGAGGGAATTAGAGTGTGTAGAAATGCACCATCAGTATCACACCTTTTATTCGCTGATGATTCTCTGATTCTCATGAAAGCAGACGTTTTAAATGCAGCTTCCTTACAACATGTTCTAGATGCCTACTGTGAAAGCTCGAGACAATTGGTGAGTTTGGCTAAATCTAGTATTTTTTCAGTCCTAATACACCTGCAACTTCTAGGACTGAAATATGCCAGGAGTTACACATTGATACTGAGGCATTATCAGATAAGTATCTTGGGCTGCCATCTATGGTGGGTGCAGATAGGAGTGACTGTTTCAGGCATTTTTATGACAGAATAAAAGAAAAATTGAAGGGATGGATGGAGAAACAATTGTCTACTGGAGGGAAAGAGATATTACTTAAATATGTAGCCCAGGCCATCCCAGTCTTTGCGATGTTTGTTTTCAGCCTGCCCAAGGGCCTATGCAAGGAGATAACTGATTTCATAGCACAATTTTGGTGGGCGGATGACGAGGAACACAAAAGAATGCACTGGTATACATGGTAAAGCTTTGCTACCCAAAAAGTGAGGCGGGTATGGGGTTCAGAGATCTCTATTCTTTTAATCTTGCCATGCTCTAAAGCAAGTTTGGCGGTTGATCACTAACCCGGATTCCTGTGTGCAAGAGTATTGAAAGCTAAATACTTCCCTAATGAAAGTTTATTACAAGCTACCCTGAAGAGTGGTGCTTCGTTTACGTGGCAAAGCATTATGAAAGGTCTTGAAACATTTAAGTTGGGGTATATCTGGAGGGTTGGTACCGGTGAGAACATTAACATCTGGAGCGACCCCTGGATACCGTCTAGTCCGGACAGGAGAGTTTAATCAAACCGGGGGCAAACACTGATATCACGAGTACATGATCTAATTGACCCTATGACTGGTTTTTGGGACGAGGAACTGATCAGATCTATATTCATATCGGTTGATGTAGACAGGATCTTGCAAATTCCCCTAAACTATGGGGCTTTCGAGGACTTTATCGCATGGCACCCGGATCATAAAGGGTTTTTCTCTGTAAAATCAGCATACAAAGTACAATGGATACGATCTTTCCAGGCACATGCAACGGTGATGGCGCGACCTGGAGGCTCAAGAACTCCAGCAGTGTGGAGTACACTATGGAAACAAAAGGTCCCATGTAAAATTCAAATTTTTTGTTGGCGTGCTCTACATGGTATTATTCCGCTAAAGTCCATACTCACGAACTGTCATATTGGAACTAATGGGGCATGTCCTATATGTCATCAAGATGCGGAAGATTCCGCCACCTACTGTTTGATTGTTGCAATGCCAAGCACCTCTGGGAACGCCTAGGCATTGCGGGAATGATTGAGGAAGCAAAGTTGATTGATCGCTCAGGGTCAGTTATATTGGAACATCTACTCCTTGCACCAGATTTACCCTTGTCACTGAAACCAAATATTACTGTCAAACAAGCTCTTATGGTGGGCAGCTGGTACTTATGGTGGATAAGACGTGAACTCACTCATGATGGTAGACCACCACATCCCACGCGGTGGCATATGTCCGTCCTGGCAATTGCTAGTAATTATCATGAAGCTAATCGCAAAGAAAATGATAATAGAGAGATGAAGTACGTGGACAAAACCAGACCTCATGTTCATAAAGGTAAATGTTGATACGGCCTATTTTGCAGATGAAAGTGCAAGAGCTTCGGCAGCTGTAATTAGAGATGATAAAGGGAACTTTTTAGCAGCACAATGCAAATATATACCTCATGTTGCAGATGCAATGATGGCTGAAGCAACGGCGATGCGTGATGGTCTAGTGTTTGCAAACTCCCTAGAGTTTCCTCGTGTGGAGGCGGAATCAGATTCCTTAAACGTCATAAACTTTTGTGATGGCCAATCTAGATGGTGGGATGCTGCAACAACAATTTTCGCGGAATGTGTGGATGTTTCTTCTTTAATAGGGAAGGTTGTCTTCAAGCATTGTTTTCGTTCTTCCAATCAAGCGGCGCATGTGCTAGCTAACTTTTCTTATTGTAATAAGACCTCTTTAAACTAGACAGACGAGTTCAGGGTTGTCTGATCTCTTCGCTTGTGGACAATGTAATGCCTATGTTAAATCAATAAAGCTAGCCATGATGGCTTTCCCTCAAAAAAAGGTATAGACTAGCTGCCTCTAGTACATGTACTATATAGATTTGTATGTATGTGGTTCCTTTTTTCTGTGGCAAAAGGGTTCAAGGCTAGCATTTTTTAATATATAGCACATTTATATAAAATTTTCTTGCAATTCTCACTGAAATCCATATTCATTCGGTAGTTTTTCTGTAACAATATAAATGATCTTTCAGTCGCAATACCAGTATTTAGAACTAAATCTGATGGGACTAAATTGCTAACAAATCCATGTTGTATAACTTGACACACATGCAGGTTCTGAAGGCCCAACACTCTCCCTTCCTGTTGTTCCAGGTTAGGTTTCCATGGCGCTTGACCAAGACGAAGAGTTGTGCTGGGACAGCAATGTAGTCAGTTCATGGTCACAGGTCTGCGATTGCTATAATTTAGATTAAGTCCCTCCAATTTATTAATTTGAGTTCAATATATAAGCTCAAGGTTGCAAATTCACAACACATCGGCGAGCTACACAATGTCGCTCTAAATTTCTACATGACATTGAACTTCAAACAGAACGCCTCCGTAGTTGAAGATGTGCTCTTAGATTATTAGTTTATTGGAAACGGTGATATGGTCTGCATCCATTAGATTAAGGTTATATGCAAATGTATAGATAGATGTATCAATCCATTTAGACAAAGTTTCAGTTTCTTAGCCTCAATGTGTTTGTAATATTATTATTTTGGAAAAGGATCATTTTATTAAGGCAACAAGCCAACACAAATAAGAAAACCTGGCCGCTACATGCTACTAACTCTAAACTGAAAAGGTTCTAAATCGAGCGACTTGACTGGAGCTCTATCTTAAAGATTTGATCATAATAGAGTTTGGCAGGTTCCCCCGCAAAGAAAAAAACAGAGTTTGGCCGGTTAGGTGACACACGTCATTAGATTTGTTATGAGCATTGCAATATCCCATGTTACACAGCTAAGCAAATTAATCAAGATTTCCATCTAACATGCAGTAGAAACAGATACATGTAATTGTCAATATCAGTGTGCCGGTGAAGAAACTCAGTCACTGCCAAAGTACTGTTCTCTCATGCTAAAGCTTAAAAAAACTGCATGCACAATTTGTTTGTTTCAGCACAAGAAGTTCAAATTTAATATGCCTATCGCATTTCATGGTGTATGATTAACTTGCTTTTTGTTGTTTCTATTTGCCAAAAATTATTATTCATGGTCGGTTATTGACGTTTTAATACAATCAACCTTTTCAAATATATTTAGATTATATTAGGAAACTGCAGCTATGTGTTTCTGAGGTAGAGCTCCTAACAGACTGCTTTTGCTTCCTTACTTGCTTCCATTTTAACTATAGATCGTTATTAAGCTGGACCTCCGAGCCATAGAGTCCATAAGGAAGTGTTGAAATACTTGCAGATCATGCAAGTTAAGAGTGGCTTTAATACTTTTGAGTGGACATAAAGTAATTTTAAGATCAATAGTTGATGTTCTCTCTCTTAAGAAAAGACTGACAATTGATGCCAACGAGCCGAATGGTCCAGCACACAATAATGATTTTTCTTCTTCTTCGTAAAAGAATTATGTTTTCTAATTATTATATAGGAGGGCACCTCCATTCTCTCTCTGGATTTACTAACCACATGCCACTGGTCAGACTAGCTGCACACAGAGTGTTGCAATCAAAAGTGTTCTGCTACCTAATAATATTAATTAAAGGTCGTTTCAAAAACAAATTAAAGGTTGATCTGAGTGAAATACAAGCAATTGAAGATAATTTGAAGATCTTGATCCTGCAGCATCAGACTATATTCTGGTTTTTATAACATGCAACAGACTATGTATAGGAAAGTGTACTTTTTGTGAATCATTTTGTTCTCGCTTCTCTTACTGTACTGTATCAGTTTGTTCATGTTCTGATTCGTCAGGGTTTTGTTCATATGAAAGGAACTTCTGCAAACCATTTTGTCAAATTGGCATGGATATGTATTCTCAAACGCTAACATCAATTTTTAATTTCTGATAGATCCAGCAAGCTGGACTTGACGCTCAAAGGACCTTATAAAGTTCTAACCAAAGATGACAACGTGGATACAGTCAGATTTTAAAGTGTTTTTTTTCAGACACGTGTCAAGTTATGTATTACTTTGTTCTAGAAGAGCGGTGAAACGGTGAGAAATAGTACAAACTGGGGAGAGAGAATCATGCCTTTTCATGTTTCACATTAATCTTTGTGCACGTCCTGATGTCATTACTAGAAAAAGGCTTATCCCCAATATCTCTACTAATGGCGCACCATGATGGTGGTGCGCCACTGCTATATAGCAGCGGCGCATCAGAATCAGGTGCGTCATTGCTATGTTTTTACTAATGACGCACCACAAGAGCAGTGCGCCATTGCTATATTTTTAGGTCGATCTCCCCACCACCAGACATCGCAATTGCGCACCGCACCTAGGTGTGCCACTGCTATGTAGCATAGCAGTGGCACACCTAGGTGCGGTGCGCAATTGCGATGTCTGGTAGGGGTGTGCCTGCGTGTGTGTGTGAGGTTAGTAATGGCGTACCAGGGAGGGTGCGCCATTACTAACGTCTCAGACACACAAACACACCCACCCCCCCGGTGGATCGCCTTTTAGGTTTTTTAAAAAATAAAAGAAAATGATAAAAGATTAATAAAAAATCAAAAAAATAGATGCCCATGTGTTATATATTCTAGTTAGGAAAATTAACAAACATGAATTTTGAATTTTTTTGCGAAAGGCCGCCGTGTTTCGGTAAAATGGCCGTAACTTTTGCATACGACCTTCGATGAAAAAGTTTTTTATATGAAAAATCATCTACTCGAAAAGTTATATCCGAATTTGACGGGCTCTGCCCGTTATCGATTTTCTAGAATCCTCAAAAACCTAATAGAAAAAAATTACGATGCTTTTAAGATCTGGAGGCAAAAAAATTCGAAAAAATAAAAAAATTTAGTAGTGGCGCACCGTGGGTGTGGTGCGCCATTAGTAATTTTCCCGCCTTCCAAATTCAAAAAAATAAACAAAATTAGTAGTGGCGCACCATGGGTGTGGTGCGCCATTACTAGTTTTGAAATTTCAAAACTAGTAATGGCGCATCACACCCATGGTGCGCCACTACTAAGTCTGTAACGTCACAACCACAATATATATTACCTCTTCTTCCTCTTCCTCCTCCCCTCCATCACTTCTTCCCTTTTCTACCTACCTCTTCTTCCTCCTCCCCTCCTCCATGCCCCTCCCTCCTCCTCACGGCTCTCCGACGACCTCCTCCTCCCTCCTCCTCACGGCTCTCCGGCGACCTCCTCCTCCTCCTCTCCGGTGACCTCCTCCTCCTGCTCACGGCTCTCCGGCGACCTGCTCCTCCTCCTCTCCGGCGACCTCCTCCTCCCTCCCTCCTCCTCACGGTCTCTCCTCCCTCCTCCTCCTCCTCCCTCTCTCGTCTCTCCTCCCTCCTCCTCCCTCCTCTCCTCCTCTCCTCTCTCCTTCCTCCTCCTCCCTCCTCTCCTCCTCTCCTCTCTCCTTCCTCCTCCTCCCTCCTCTCTTCCCTCCTCTACTTCCAGCCACATGTGGAGCTCCCCGGCACAAAGAACGTACCAGATCCAAACAAAATTCGAAAAAATTGCAAAAAAAAAATCGTACCAAATCCAGATCCAGATTTCAAAATTTTAGTAGTGGAGCACCTGTTCATCTTACCAGTGGCGCACATGTATGGTTAGTAATGGCGCACCAGGTGGTACGCCAATACTATCTGGATTACTAATGGCGCACCAGAGGTGCGTCATTACTATTTGTTACTAGTGGCGTGTTAATAGTGACGCACCTATAGTGCGCCATTAATAGCAAAAACAGGTGCGTCACTAATAGCCTTTTTTCTAGTAGTGCATGTTATCATCTTTTTGAACCATATCAATAACCGTATTGTCAAGCATACTGTCAGATATAAGCTTCTACTTTTTCCAAATGATTTTGTAAAGGTGAGATTTTGAAAATATGTGTCTCCATTATGTTTATTGTTACCAAACTCGGGATATGGCATGCAACAGTGCCATCAAGTTATGTTCAAGGTGAGAGCTTGATGCACGTAGCTTCTTCACGTCCACTTTGATGCTTCGGGAAGCAACAATAGTGTACCCTTATCATTGATGTTTATCAGAATTGGATATAAGAAATGATGTGTAATGCACACAAAGTAAGTTTTGCGATTTTCTTGCCCGTTCACTAGAAGAAAAAGGGCCATTTGTCCCGGTTCGTAAGGCCCATTTGTCCCGGCTGGGGAACCGGGACTAAAGGGTCGATACTAAAGCCCTATACCTTTAGTCCCGGTTTTTACACCAACTGGGACAGATGGGCCTCCACGTGGTCGCTGCGGCCAGCCCGGTGCTACCAACCGGGACCAAAAGGTATCTACGCGTCAGCAGCTGGCAGGAGCTGAGATTTTTTTTGAAAAAGGGTGGTTTAGGGGGTTTTGGAGGGTTAATTTAGGGTGTTAGATAGCTAATAAATAGAAAGCTCTCTTATCTCCGTGCTTGGTCGACGCTGCGTATTATATGTATAGAGAGGCCCTTGACACGCTAGCTAGTAAGCAAATGAAGGAAACCATTAAGTACAGAAGTTCTTCATGAACATATGCATACCGAGAGAAGTGATATCGACATCTCCTTCTCCGAGAGATTGGGCGAACAACAAGTTTTCGTATATCTATTAAACACTCACATACAGAATTATTTTACTCACCTGTTTACTTCGGAGGTGCAGCATACAAATCCAAATCTTTTACAAAAGGTTCAACGCAAAGTAACTGAGCAGATGAATGATTTCTTGATGGCACCATTCTCAGCGGATGATGTTAAAAAAGCAGTGTTTAGCATTGGGGATTTAAAGGCTCCGGGGCCTGACGGACTACATGCAATATTTTTTAAGAAATATTGGCATATCCTAGGAGATGAGATCATTCATGAGGTGCTATTTGCTATTAATTCAAGACAGATTCTGAATGAATGGAATGACACAACTATTGTCATGATACCCAAGATTGACAGTCCAGAACTGGTAACTCACTTCCGTCCCATAAGCTTGTGTAATGTGCTTTATAAAATCATCTCTAAAATGCTTGCACTTCGGTTGAAAAATATATTGCCTGAAATTATCTCCCCTACCCAAAGTGCATTTGTTCCTGGAAGGATGATCATGGATAATATCCTTATAGCTTATGAATGTGTGCATAAAATAAAGAACAAGAGGGCTGGTCAGACTGGACTATGTGCGGTTAAATTGGACATGCACAAGGCATATGACAGGGTGGAATGGTCCTTTTTTGCATGATATGATGGTGAAGTTGGGTTTTCATGAACAATGGATTGAAATGATAATGGCTTGTGTTGGCTCTGTTAGATACAAAATAAGGTTTAACTCTCAGGAGACGGATGTTTTCACCCCGACTAGGGGTATTAGGCAGGGGGGTCCACTCTCCCCCTACCTTTTGCTCCTTTGTGCAGAAGGTCTTTCTAGTTTATTGCAGTTTGAAGAAGAAGCTGGTGGCATAGAGGGAATTAGAGTGTGTAGAAATGCACCATCAGTATCACACCTTTTATTCGCTGATGATTCTCTGATTCTCATGAAAGCAGACGTTTTAAATGCAGCTTCCTTACAACATGTTTTAGATGCCTACTGTGAAAGCTCGAGACAATTGGTGAGTTTGGCTAAATCTAGTATTTTTTTCAGTCCTAATACACCTGCAACTTCTAGGACTGAAATATGCCAGGAGTTACACATTGATACTGAGGCATTATCAGATAAGTATCTTGGGCTGCCAGCTATGGTGGGTGTAGATAGGAGTGACTGTTTCAGGCATTTTTATGACAGAATAAAAGAAAATTTGAAGGGATGGATGGAGAAACAATTGTCTACTGGAGGGAAAGAGATATTACTTAAATCTGTAGCCCAGGCCATCCCAGTCTTTGCGATGTCTGTTTTTAGCCTGCCCAAGGGCCTATGCAAGGAGATAACTGATTTCATAGTACAATTTTGGTGGGGGGATGATGAGGAACACAAAAGAATGCCCTGGTATACATGGTGGAAGCTTTGCTACCCAAAAAGTGAGGGGGGTATGGGGTTCATAGATCTCTATTCTTTTAATCTTGCCATGCTCTAAAGCAAGGTTGGTGGTTGATCACTAACCCGGATTCCCTGTGTGCAAGAGTATTGAAAGCTAAATACTTCCCTAATGAAAGTTTATTACAAGCTACCACTAGTAGAAAAAGGGTCATCTGTCCCGGTTGGTAAGGGCCTTTTGTCCCGGTTGTTGAACCGGGACTAAAGGGTCGTTACTAATGCCCTAGCCCTTTAGTCCCGGTTCTTACACGAACCGGGACAGATGGGCCTCCACGTGGCCGCTGCGGCGAGTCCAGGCAGGAGGGCCTTTGGTCCCGGTTGGTGGCACAAACCGGGACCAATAGGCATCCACGCGTCAGCAGCTGGCAGGAGCTGAGGTTTTTGTTTTTTTAAGGGGTGGTTTAGGGAGTAATTTAGGGTGTGTTAGCTAGCTAACAGAGAGAAGTGTCCTCTCTTATTTTCGTGCTTGGTTTGCCAACGCTACTGCTATGCCTAAACATGGCTTAGATTAAAGTGAAGGTGACATGTGGTGCATGTCGAAAGTAATAGTAATCCTAACTTGATCAAGTTTGGATTAGTACTACTTTCAACATGCACCATGCATGTTGCCTTCTCTTTAATCCAATCCCCATGTTCATTTCACCCACTGATATATAATAACTCTTCATGCTCGCATCATGCATCATCGCAATAATAAGTCCTACTAATCATCATCATACAACTTCTACTCGTTATTAATAACAAGTCATACGATCATCATCCTCATAGTCATCGAACCAACCCTACTTAATTGTTCTTAGCACATGATCATCAGTATTAGGTAGGACCTAAATACCCTCATTAAGGTAAAATAGCATAAAACAATATAGACCCTGACTCTCCATTATGGAGAATAGAGATCATCCTGTCTCCAATTCTTGCGCTTCGCTTCCTTTTGCTTCCAAGAACCTCCTTACGACTGTCCATACATTTTTTCCATTCCTTGATTTTCATGTCTCCACTTCTTTTAGAAATCCAGTATGGACAGGTGAGATCCGTAGGATGACCTGGCCGTATGTTCAAAACATCAATGCGACCATTCTGATATATCAGATGAGGCACACAATCATTCGGGATTATCTGTTGAAAAACATAGTAATAACTTCGTAGTTAGCAATGTAGTTAAGTTTTAAAAGAATTTATGCAATAGATGCACGGATGTCGTAATAGTAAAAAATCTTACCATGACATCTCCATGGATGTTACCGTAGTTCACCACGTGCACTAGTGGCACGTATTGACCATAATGTGGAGGAGTTTTACAATAGATATTTTAATTCTCAAGATCAGTACAAAATGCGACCAGGTGATTTTTCTTCTTATAAGTTAACTCAGAGCCATCGGTGTAGTAGGTTCTGTCTACCATCTCCCGCACATTGTTTGAACATTCAAAATAAGCTGTCAATGAAAATAAGCTGTCAACTATTTTGAAATGAACAATATAAATTAGTTAATAACTATGTTTGAGAAACTCACATGGCGGTAGAATTGGAGGCGTATCAACAAGGACCCAAATGTCCATATTGTCTTGGTCGATGTTAGGATCACCAAGATCCATGGTGAAAAGCATACCCTCATCAAAACCATACATCTTGCAAAATGCTTCCCAATTTTTGCAACCAAAATGGGTTACACTCTCAGAATTATACAGATTTACTTCAAAATCCATATCATGATGGGTCCTTAGGTGAATTTTCTTTGTTTCCATACTTTCATGGTCTTCAAAACCCATCCTCTCCAAGACATAGCGTCTTGCATGGCATGGGATAAGCTAGTCGAATTGTAAAAGATGAAAAGTACACGTTGAAATAGTTGAAGTCGTGCTTAATTACGAAAAAAATAACACTTTATCGTCGTTGCGTACCGTTTCAACATCGAAGGTCTCCTCCAGCTTAATGCTGAAGCGCCGATCCTCGTCTAGGTGAGACCTGTCGCACAGACCTCGGTCGTCGTGGCACCAGTCGCACTCCCCCGGAAGACTTTCATCGCCGAGTACGACATTTCCTATGTTCATAATTTAAATATTAAACTTGTACAATTAAATATATGTACTAAAAAACCTAAATTAGATCATTATTATTCAAGACGGGTTGACTATCATTCTGTCGAGTCTTTTCTTGAAAACTCTCAGCTCACGTATATATGATGGAGACTCTCCCTCACTGATTCCTCTCTGACATTTACGACCGTCGGTGATGGTGGCTCCTCCTTTTGTTCCAGAGTGCATTACACCAAATTGGCTAGCACACCGGAACGAAGGAGAAGCTACCCCCACGACAACAGTCGGGATTCTTCGTCCTCTCATATATGGTGGAGACTCGACGGACTTAAAGTCAACCCGAAATATCGTTTAATTATCTTTCTAAAAAACAAAAACCCTATATTCTATTTTCTCTTCTTCTCCTCCATTCCTTTCTTCTTCTCCTCTTCTTTTTCTTCTTTTTCTTCTTCGTATTTATTTCTCCTCTTCTTCCTCTCCTCTTCTTCTCCTTTCTTCCTCTTCTTATTTTCCTTTTTCCTCTCATTCTTTTTCTTCTTCTTCCTTCTTAATATCACTTAGCAACTTTTGCAACGATAGGGGGGTGGGGGGGTGCTCCCGTGGTCTAAAATCGGTCTATGCACGATAGAAAATTCTGACAAAATACATGAAGTACTATTGCTTGTTTTTTTAAAATGTTCAAATAGAAAATTTAGGAAAAAAATTAAAGGTTTTGCCTAATGCATTGTTCATATGAATATACAAACATTTGCATATTCTACAAAAATCCTAACTTCTCTATGAACAAAAAAAAATCCTAACTTTTCTAAAAATCTATCTTTTGCATAGATGAACATATATATATATATATATATATACACACAGAGAACATACATACACATATACATACATATATACATTTTTATAAAAATGCAAAAAACATATATATACTCAGGCGCCGGCGGCGTGCTCGGGGCAGGGGCGGCGACGAGGGGCGGCGACGGCGTCGGGGTGGCGCGGGGCGCGGGCGGCGATGGGGGCGAGCGTCGGGGCGGCGCGGTGAGGTGACGGCGACGGCGAGGGGTGGCGCGCGACGACGGCGTCGGGGCGGCGCGGGGCGCGGGCGGCGACGGGGGCGGCGACGACGAGCGCGAGCGACGGGGCAGAGGGCGGCGTCGGCGGCGGGAGAATGAGGAACTGAACGAAAATTTTCACAAGTCCTGCTTATATACGAAGAGCATTGGTCCCGGTTCGTGGCACCAACCGGGACCAATGCCCACCTTTAGTCCCGGTTGGTGCCCCTAACCGGGACCAAAGGTCTCTTTTCAGCAGCCGAAAGGGCGGGAAGCGGTGACCTTTGGTCCCGGTTGGTGGAACCAACCGGGACTAAAGGTGGGCATTGGTCCCGGTTGGTGCCATGAACCGGGACCAATGCCCCCTTCTAGTCCCAGTTGGTTCGACCAACCGGGACCAAAGGCCTGCGCCTGCCAAAGCCGCGGTGCGGTGGGATGTTTAGTCCCACCTCGCTAGCTGAGGAGCTACCACACTTGTTTATAAGCGCCGCTCTGCCATCTCTCTCGAACTCCTCTGAATTGCAAGCCTTTGGACCTAATCTCACACAGCGATGCTTGTGGGCCTACTGGGCCTTCTGCAGGCCTGAATCATGGCCCATGGTTGGGTTTCTAGTCGTAATCAGGCAGTGGTGGCCCAGTAGGTGGCATTTTTTTTTATCTTTTTACCAGTTTTTTTGTTTTCATTTTTGCTTTGTTTATTTTATTTAGTTTCTACTTACAACAAAATACTTATTGTTGCTATTTTATTTTATTTTATTTTATATTATTTTGTTTCTACTTATTTATTAAAGTTTATTTTGTTTCTGCTTATTTATATTATTTTGTTTCCACTTATTTATTAAAGTTTATTTTGTTTCTCCTTATTTATTTTATTTTGTTTCTAATTATTTATTTTCTTTTCTTTTTGCTTATAATGTTTTGAACAGAAAATACTTTGATAATTTTAGCTGCATAAATTTTATATAATTTTAGTTTGATTTTATGAAAATTCTTTTTGCCTTTTAATGTTTTGAACAGAAAATACTTTCATAATAGTAGTTGTTTTAGTTGATCATAACAGGATATTTTAATTGATTAATTTTAGTTCATTCTTTTAGCTATTACTTCTTTTCTTTGCTATTAGTTCATTCTTTTGAGCTATATGATCGTGAAATTGAAAAAGTATTACAAATGAACTCTGAAAAGGTTGAAAGTTGGCATGGTGTCATCATTTCACCCACATAGCATGTGCTAAAAAGTTGAGAGGGCTACGGCAAAAACTGGATGCACTTCGTGTACAAAACGGACAATCTGTTTCAAAGTATTAGGGTTTTGGACGAAAACTCGTCTGTTACAAAGGGATTTCATTTTTTTGAACTTATTTGAACTCCAGACTTTTTCTGTGTTCAAAATGCACCATTCGAAGCCACATCAGCAATTTTCAACCCTTTCTGACTTCATTTGTTATTTTTCATGCATTTACTGATTATTTTGAGCTATAAGACCGTGAAATTGAAAAAGTATTACAAATGAACTCTGAAAAGGTTGAAAGTTGGCATGGTGTCATCATTTCACCCATATAGCATGTGCTAAAAAGTTGAGAGGGTTACGACAAAAACTTGATGCACTTCGTGTACAAAATGGACAATCTCTTTCGAAGTATTAGGGTTTCGGACGAAAACTCGTCTGTTACAAAGGGATTTCATTTTTTGAACTTATTTGAACTCCACACTTTTTCTGTGTTGAAAATGCACCATTCGAAGCCACATCAACAATTTTCAACCCTTTCTGACTTCATTTGTTATTTTTCATGCATTTACTGATTATTTTGAGCTATAAGACCGTGAAATTGAAAAAGTATTACAAATGAACTCTGAAAATGTTGAAAGTTGGCATGGTGTCATCATTTCACCCACATAGCATGTGCAAGAAAGTTGAGAGGGTTACGGCAAAAACTGGATGCACTTCGTGTACAAAACGGACAATGGTATCATACTCGTCTGTTACAAAGTTGGCATGGTATCATCATAATAGTTGCGGGAGAAAGTCTTCACTTTTTCTTCGCTTGTGTCATTTGCTTATTGCGCCGTAACCATGGATAATCTTCATCGTTTATCAGGATGCTTGGGTCAGCCTTGACTTTGAAGGGAGGAATTTCATGAAACTTTTCATAATCTTCAGACATGTTTGTCTTGCCCTCCACTCCCACGAGTCCCTTTTTCCTGAAAGAACTATGTGGCGCTTTGGCTCATCGTATGATGTATTCGCTTCCTTATCTTTTCTTTTTCTCGGTTTGGTAGACATGTCCTTCACATAGATAACATGTGCCACATCATTGGCTAGGACGAACGGTTCGTCAGTGTACCCAAGATTTTTTAGATCCACTGTTGTCATTCCGTACTGTGGGTCTACCTGTGCCCCGCCTCCTGACAGATTGACCCATTTGCACTTAAACAAAGGGACCTTAAAATCATGTCCGTAGTCAAGTTCCCATATGTTCACTATGTAACCATAATATGTGTCCTTTCCCCTCTCGGTTGCTGCATCAAAGCGGACACCGCTGTTTTGGTTGGTGCTCTTTTGATCTTGGGCAATCGTGTAAAATGTATTCCCATTTATCTCGTATCCTTTGTAAGTCAATACAGTCAAAGATGGTCCCCTGGACAACGAGTACAGCTCATCACAAACAGTGTTGTCACCTCTGAGACGTGTTTCCAACCAACTGCTAAAAGTCCTGATGTGTTCACATGTAATCCAGTCGTCGCACTGCTCCGGATGTTTGGAGCGCAGACTGTTCTTGTGTTCATCGACATACAGGGTCACCAAGGTAGAGTGATCTGTAGAACTATGTACTGTGCTTGAGACCAAGAATATCCGTCCCTGCATATTATTGAGTCCCCTCCAAGCATGCCTTTTCCAGTCAGTCTCCCCTCATACCGCGATTTAGGGAGACCTATCTTCTTAAGGCCAGGAATGAAGTCAACACAAAACCCAATGACATCCTATGTTTGATGGCCCATGGAGATGCTTCCTTCTGGCCTAGCGCGGTTACGGACATATTTCTTTAGGACTTCCATGAACCTCTCAAAGGGGAACATATTGTGTAGAAATACAGGCCCCAGAATGACAATCTCGTCGACTAGATGAACTAGGACATGCGTCATGATATTGAAGAAGGATGGTGGGAACACCAGCTCGAAACTGACAAGACATTGCGCCACATCACTCCTTAGCCTTGGTATGATTTCTGGATCGATCACCTTCTGAGAGATTGCATTGAGGAATGCACATAGCTTCACAATGGCTAATCGGACGTTTTCCAGTAGAAGCCCCCTCAATGCAACCGGAAGCAGTTGCGTCATAATCACGTGGCAGTCATGAGACTTTAGGTTCTGGAACTTTTTCTCTGGCATATTTATTATTCCCTTTATATTCGACGAGAAGCCAGTCAGGACCTTCATACTGAGCAGGCATTCAAAGAAGATTTCTTTCTCTTCTTTCGTAAGAGCGTAGCTGGCAGGACCTTCATACTGCTTCGGAGGCATGCCATCTTTTTCGTGCACGCATTGCAGGTCCTCCCGTGCCTCAGGTGTATCTTTTTTCTTCCCATACACGCCCAAGAAGCCTAGCAGGTTCAGGCAAAGGTTCTTCGTCACGTGCATCACGTTGATTGAAGAGCGGACCTCTAGGTCTTTCCAGTAGGGTAGGTCCCAAAATATAGATTTCTTCTTCCACATGGGTGCGTGTCCCTCAGCGTCATTCGGAACAGCTAGTCCGCCGGGACCACTTCCAAAGATTACGTCTAAATCATTGACCATAGCAAGTACGTGATTACCGGTACGCATGGCGGGCTTCTTCCGGTGATCTGCCTCGCCTTTGAAATGCTTGCCTTTCTTTCGACATTGAAGGTTGGTCGGAAGAAATCGACGATGGCCAGGTACACATTCTTCCTGCATTTGTCCAGGTATATACTTTCAGTGTCATCTAAACAGTGCGTGCATGCGTGGTATCCCTTGTTTGTCTGTCCTGAAAGGTTACTGAGAGCGGGCCAATCGTTGATGGTTACAAACAGCAACGCATGCAGGTTAAATTCCTCCTGTTTGTGCTCATCCCACGTACGTACACCCTTTACATTCCATAGTTGTAAAAGTTCTTCAACTAATGGCCTTAGGTACACATCAGTGTCGTTGCCGGGTTGCTTAGGGCTTTGGATGAGAACTGGCATCATAATGAACTTTCGCTTCATGCACATCCAAGGAGGAAGGTTATACATACATAGAGTCACGGGCCAGGTGCTGTGATTGCTGCTCTGCTCCCCGAAAGGATTAATGCCATCCGCGCTTAAACCAAACCATACGTTCCTTGGGTCACCTGCAAACTCAGCCCAGTACTTTCTCTCGATTTTTCTCCACTGCGACCCGTCAGCGGGTGCTCTCAACTTCCCATCTTTCTTACGGTCCTCACTGTGCCATCGCATCAACTTGGCATGCTCTTCTTTTTTGAACAGACGTTTCAACCATGGTATTATAGGAGCATAGCACATCACCTTCGCAGGAACCCTCTTCCTGGGGGGCTCGCCGTCAACATCACCAGGGTCATCTCGTCTGATCTTATACCGCAATGCACCGCATACCGGGCATGCGTTCAGATCCTTGTATGCACCGCGGTAGAGGATGCAGTCATTAGGGCATGCATGCATCTTCTGCACCTCCAATCCTAGAGGGCATACGACCTTCTTTGTTGCGTATGTACTGTCGGACAATTCGTTATCCTTTGGAAGCTTCTTCTTCAATATTTTCAGTAGCTTCTCAAATCCTTTGTCAGGCACAGCATTCTCTGCCTTCCATTGCAGCAATTCCAGTACGGTACCGAGCTTTGTGTTGCCATCTTCGCAATTGGGTACAACCCTTTTTTGTGATCCTCTAACATGCGATCGAACGTCAGCTTCTCCTTTTGACTTTCGCATTGCGTCCTTGCATCGACAATGACCCGGCGGAGATCATCATCATCGGGCACATCGTCTGGTTCCTCTTGATCTTCAGCTGCTTCCCCCGTTGCAGCATCATTGGGCACATTGTCTGGTTCCTCTTGATCTTCGGCAGCTTCCCCCGTTGCATCATCACCATATTCAGGGGGCACATAGTTGTCATCGTCCTCTTCTTCTTCGCCGTCTTCCATCATAACCCCTATTTCTCCGTGCCTCGTCCAAACATTATAGTGTGGCATGAAACCCTTGTAAAGCAGGTGGGTGTGAAGGATTTTTCGGTCAGAGTAAGACTTCGTATTCCCACATTTAGGGCATGGACAACACATAAAACCATTCTGCTTGTTTGCCTCCGCCACTTCGAGAAAATCATGCACGCCCTTAATGTACTCGGAGGTGTGTCTGTCACCGTACATCCATTGCCGGTTCATCACGGTGGTGCCGGCGACGAGATCGGCGCGGGCGATCGACGGCGGTGAAGACGTGAATAGGACGTGACGGGCCGCTAAACCTAGACAAATCTCGAGGAAAATGGAGCTTTGAGGTCGAGCTTCGAGAGGAGAAAGCTTAACTAGTGTGGCTCGGGCATTTCATCGAACACCTCATGTGTATAGGAGGTGAGGTAGAGCACCACAAAGCACTCCCCTCGCCAGCCAGAGAAAAACAGAGCACTGCTCTGCTCGCGGGCGAGGGGTATATATAGGCACCTCATTGGTCCCGGTTCGTGGCATGAACCGGGACTAAAGGGCAGCCTGTGGTCCCGGTTCAAGCCACCAACCGGGACCAATGGTGGTCGGCTAGGAGCGAGGCCCATTGGTCCTAGTTCGTCCCACCAACCGGCACCAAAGAGGCCAGACGAACCGGGACCAATGCCCCCACGAGGCCCGGCAGGCCCCTGGCCTCACGAACCGGGACCAGTGCCCCCATGGGTCCCGGTTCTGGATTGAACCGGGACTAATGGGCTGACCCGGCCTGAACCAAAGCCCTCTTTTCTACTAGTGTACCCTGAAGAGTGGTGCTTCGTTTACGTGGCAAAGCATTATGAAAGGTCTTGAAACATTTAAGTTGGGGTATATCTGGAGGGTTGGTACTGGTGAGAACATTAACATCTGGAGCGACCCCTGGATACCGTCTAGTCCGGACAGGAGAGTTTTATCAAACCGGGGCAAACACTGATATCACGAGTACATGATCTAATTCACCCTATGACTGGTTTTCGGGACGAGGAACTGATCAGATCTATATTCATATCGGTTGATGTAGACAGGATCTTGCAAATTCCCCTAAACTATGGGGCTTTCGAGGACTTTATCGCATGGCACCCGGATCATAAAGGGTTTTTCTCTGTGAAATCAGCATACAAAGTACAGTGGATACGATCTTTCCAGGCACATGCAACGGTGATGGCGCGACCTGGAAGCTCAAGAACTCCAGCAGTGTGGAGTACACTATGGAAACAAAAGGTCCCACGTAAATTCAAATTTTTTGTTGGCGTGCTCTACATGGTATTATTCCGCTAAAGTCCATACTCACGAACTGTCATATTGGAACTAATGGGGCATGTCCTATATGTCGTCAAGATGCGGAAGATTCCGCCACCTACTGTTTGATTGTTGCAATGCCAAGCACCTCTGGGAACGCCTAGGCATTGTGGGAATGATTGAGGAAGCAAAGTTGATTGATCGCTCAGGGTTAGTTATATTGGAACATCTACTCCTTGCACCAGATTTACCCTTGTCACTGAAACCAAATATTACTGTCAAACAAAGCTCTTATGGTGGCCAGCTGGTACTTATGGTGGATAAGACGTGAACTCACTCATGATAGTGTAGGAGATATGCCCTAGAGGCAGTAATAACAGTTATTTTGTATCTCCAAAGTTTGTAATGAATGTTTAGCTTCCATGCCATAACTGCAATGATTCCCGAGTCTGCAATATCCACGAGGCTCGGAGGGAAACTCATGTGCACGTGTGGTATACTAAACGGTAAAATGTATTCCTAGTCTTGCCTCTAAGACTGGCTCATGTATTGCATGATGATCCTGTTTTCCTGATCATGGGCATGTCTATGCTGGCAATTCTGAGGGCGCGATGTTGGTAGAACACTTGTGTTGAATCGACCCAAATTGATGTTAAGCTATGAGATACCTTCGTCACAAGTTTATGGTTAATATCATTGAGATAGTTAATGTTTGCATAATTCCTTAGACCATGAGAGTATCAAGTTCCTTCGTGCTTGCTTCGTGAACTTTGGGGTTTGTTAAACGTCATCCGTAACTGGGTGGCTATTACGGCAGCTTTCGGGTTCACGGAAAAGTATAGGAAGTAACAAGATAGCTCAAGATTGGGATTTGCTCCTCCGACGATGGAGAGATATACTCGGGCCCTCTCGGTGTAACGGTATCCATCATCGTCTGGCCAGACACATTGTGATTTGATCACTGGGATGCCGGAACACGGAAACGAGAAAAGAGAACAAAACCGGTAACGAGGTAACTTGCATGGTGGACAAATTGTTCGTCCATGGGCATGCAATAAATCTCACCTCGGGTGTTTGTGACATATCGCGAAGCAACAGGAATAGCTCACTGCAACTGGAGGTTCACTCGAATATTCATTCGTGTGGGTATAGGGGTCAATATGGGTGTCCACGGCTCCGATGTTGATCATTGATCGGAAGGGGTTCCAGGTCATGTCTATACTTCACCGAACCTATAGGGTCACACGCTTAAGGGTCATCTATCTGCTGAATACTAGACAGGGAGTCTGAGAGAAAATCACCGAAAAAGTTTCGGACACCGAAAACTTTCGGACAGCGGAATCGTACCGCAGAGAGAGGTCATCGGATAAGTTTCGATGATACCGAAAAGTTGTTTCGGGATACACCATTAAGTCAAATTGGTTTCGGCACTTGCCTGATAATTCTTGGAGGATGCCAGAATCATTCTGGAAGCTTTTTGGAATTTTCTGAGATAAAAACCGGAAATGTTCCGGAGCTGCCGGAGCCACTTCAGATGCGTTTCGCAGATAAAAATCACTAAAACCGGAATTGTTTCGGAACGCGTTGAAAATCATTTTAGTGGGTACTGGAAATGTTCTTAGCCCACATAAATATTTTCAGTTCGATCAGACGCTGAAAAATGTCGTCGTGAATAGTGAAAATCAGCTTTATGGTTACTTTATGGAAAGCCACCTTTTGGGGCTTTGCTCCAAAAGATCTTGGGGATGACATGGATGGATAGGACCCATTTTTTGGGCCCCTCATGGGGGTGTGGCCGGCCACATGGGGTATCCCCCCTTGGGGACCCTTTTGTTCATTGGTTTCACTTCTAGGTCCTTGTGGAAGGACTTCATTCATGTGCATTTTGGGGTTTTGTGTGAAACTACCCTACCCCTTGGGATTTCCTATAAATAGAGGTGGAGGGGCAGCCCTCCACACTCATCCCTTGCTCTCATACACATGCCATGCATTATCTGGCTTCTTCTCTCCCTCCCACGAAAAGAGTTTCGTAGAGCCGTAAGCCTGTCTGGGTTCCGGCAGGAACTAGTTCTGGACGGCGAAGCCCTGCCGGATAGCTGACACCGTATGTGTGCAACCCCGTAGAGAGATTGTAGTTTCGATCTTTTGCCCGAGGGGCTGTTCGAGTGTCCTCCCGAAGGGCTGTCCGAGTCTCCGTCCGAGTTTCGAGGGTCCTCCCGAAGGGCTGTCCGCGACATTGTCCGGGGGACTGTCCGACCGCCTCCCGAAGGGCTGTCAGGAGAGGGAGTACATCCTCGCGGTTGGGAGGTTGTAAATCCTAGCTGCGGGGATCTGCACCGACGATCTACACCGACTCTTCTTCCGCTGCGCTTCGAGTCGGTACGGATCAGATCAAACCTTGTATGCAGTCTCCATAGTGGTCCTGGGCGTGCTCGCTATACCGAAAATTTTCGTTTTCTGTCGCGTTCCCTTACAGTGGCATCAAGAGCCGTGCTATGCGTAGATGCAGGTTATGATCTAGAATACATGGAGATGTATGGGTATTGCATAATATAATTTTGGAGTAGATGAGGTCTATTGCTGAAAATTATTTATGCGGGTGACAGATGAAATCTGTTACCCGACGTTCTTGCTGCTTCCCTAGAATTTGCGTTTGCTCAATCTCGAGACAGCATGGTGGAATTTGACAAAGTTCTGGCAATCCGTGATCCTGATTGATCATGGAAGTGCTATCAGTTCTTTGGGTTCTGCCATAGTCAAAAGAAAGATGAAATTCGCAGATGAAAGGGCATTGCAGATATGATCTGCACGGGGGTCATGCGTATGACGAAGTTTAGTATGGGGCTCGAGATTTAATTATCTCGTGTTTCATACACCCCGAGATGTTAATCTAGCAACTTGAATAATCATACTTGATGATAAAACGTTGGCAGCTGCGGTTTAAGTCAAAACCTTAGAAGCCACGTAAAATAAAATTTTGCATAAACCGATTAGAGGCGTCTAACTTGGTTTTGCAGGATGTGCATGTGATGTGGTATAGCAATGCTCATATTCTATTTGATTATGTATGAGATGACTATATGATGTAACTAACATGACCTGCGTGTCATGATTCTGCATGATGGCTGGAGCCATATGATTGCACTTTAATGACCTGCGTGTCAACCTTAAGTAATGCACTTATTTTATTAGCTATAGAGATAGCAATATTATCTGGTGCATCGACAAGGTGGTGGCAATCTTCGCGAAGGTGAACACCGACGCAAATGCCGAAGACGAAGAATTGAAAGACTTCTCCGTCAGAAAGAGGCTATACCATATCATGCTATTATGAATTGCCTGAGATGTTTATCCCTCTTGATGCACCCTTCTTGATTGCGCGGTAGTCGCTTTTATTAGGGTGATCTCTCACTTCAAATATCAAGTAGTTAGTGTTCTCCCAAGTGCAGCACCGTCACAACATCTATCCTTTCGGGGTGCGCCATGGATGCATGGGTACGAACGATTGGAGAAATGTAAGGCGGGTGAGGTTAGACCTCGCAGCAAGATCACTTGGTTGTCTTGACGTTCATGGCAGGATCGTCCTGAGCTCGGAACACACGCATCGAAAGATGAACAAGAGTCACATAGAGATGTGATCGGCAAGTTGGCCTACCAATTGAAATCCTTGTCATGAGATGATGATTCTATGACGTTGAATTGATATTTGGATCTTGAATCACTCAAAATCAATTTTGAGAGATATTGATTTGAGTGAGAGCACACTTTAGAATAAAAATGTTTATTCACTAGTGCAAATTTCATTATAAACAAAAGTCTAAGTGAAACTTGTGTTTTCCGTTGTAGATCAAATGGCTCGCAACACCGCGTTCAACTTAGGCCCGATGTTAGAGAAAGAGAAGTTAGCTACGACTGGAAACAACTATGCGGACTGGGTCCGTAACCTGAGGATTGTCCTCAGGAGCGCTAAGAAATTGTACGTGCTTGAAACTGCTCTTCCAGCTAAACCGGCGGCAGATGCACCGGTAGATGAACAAAATGTCTGGGCCACTAAGGATGATGATCACAACTTAGTGCAGTGCCTCATGCTAGCTTGCATGACTCCAGGGCTTCAAAAACGTTTTGAATTCCATAAAGCCCGTGATATGATCCGGGAATTGGATGCTCTGTACAAAGAAACCGCAAAGTCTGAGCGATATGATATCATGAAGGCTTTGATGGATTGCAAGATGGCTGAGGGTAGTTCAGTTGGTGAACACGTGGTCAAAATGATTGGCTATTCTGAAAGGCTTAAAGCCCTAGAATTTCCACTTCCACCTGGCCATATGATGGACATGTTGCTTTCTTCACTCCCCCCGTCTTACGACGGTTTTGTCATGAACTACAACATGACAGGGATGGAGAAGACACCGGAAGAGGTGCTCGCCATGCTGAAAACTACAGAAGGAGGACTGCGGAAAAATCGCAAGCAAGTGTTGCTTGTGAATAAAACCGCCAGTTTCAAAAAGAAGAAAGGCAAGCCAAAGAAGGGCAAGGGCGCCGGTAAGACCGGCTCCCAAAGCAACTCTAAGGGCGGAGCCAAGAATGAAACTGAGTGCTTCTACTGCAAGGGCACAGGACACTGGAAGAGAAACTGCAAGAAGTATCTGGAAGATAAGAAGACCGGGAAAACCGGAAAAGGTATAATTGTTATACAGGTTAATGTCATTGACGTTTTGCTTGCTAGCGAAAATTCTAAGTCTTGGGTATTTGATACCGGATCGGTTGCTCACATTTGCAACTCGATACAGGGGCTTCAGAAGGTGCGCAAGCTGGCAAAGAATGAAGTCGTAATGCGCGTCGGGAATGGCACTGGGATCGCCGCTCAAGCCGTCGGCATTATGCCTCTAAGTCTCCCTTCAGGATTTATCTTAGAACTAAGTAACTGTTATTTTGTTCCACTGTTGTGTAGAAACATTATCTCCGGATCATGTTTAGTACACGATGGGTATTCGTACAAGTCTGAGAACAATGGTTGTTCACTTTATTGTAAGGATATGTTTTATGGATTTGCACCCATTGTTGGGGGCCTTTTCATACTAAATCTTGAATGTGAAAATGATGTCTTTAACGTGAATGCCAAACGCCTTAAGAAGGCTGATACCACCACCACTTACTTGTGGCACTGTCGGCTTGGCCACATCGGAAAGAAACGTATGCAAAGACTCCAGAGAGATGGAGTTTTACCGTCCTTTGATTTTGAATCATTTAACACATGCGAAGCTTGTCTGATGGGGAAAATGACCAAGACGCCGTTCACGGGTCATCCTGAACGGGCGGGTGAATTATTGGAAATAATACATAGTGATGTATGTGGTCCAATGAGCACAGCCGCACGGGGTGGGTATTTCTACTTCGTGACTTTTACTGATGATTTAAGTTGGTATGGCTATATCTACTTAATGAAGCATAAGTCGGAAACCTTTGAAAAGTTCAAAGAATTTCAGAATGAGGTAGAAAATCATCGTAACAAAAAGATTAAGTTTCTGCGATCTGATCGCGGAGGCGAATATCTTAGTCATGAGTTTGGCCAACATCTGAGTGACCGTGGAATCGTTTCACAGCTTACGCCTCCCGGAACTCCACAGAGAAACGGAGTATCGGAAAGACGTAACCGAACCCTGTTGGACATGGTAAGGTCGATGATGTCTCTTACAGATCTGCCGATATCTTTTTGGGGTCATGCACTAGAAACTGCCGCTCACACACTAAACAGAGCACCGTCTAAGTCTGTTAAGACGACACCACATCAGATGTGGAATGGAAAGAAACCCAGTTTGTCGCATCTTAAAATTTGGGGATGTGAGGTACATGTAAAACGTTTACAACCTTCCAAACTCGATCCCAGATCAGACAAGTGTAACTTTGTAGGTTATCCAAAAGAAACAATTGGGTATTCCTTCTACCTACCCTCTGAGCACAAAGTGTTTGTAGCTAAAAGCGGAGTCTTTCTTGAGAAAGAATTTCTCGCCAAAGAATTAAGTGGGAGGACAGTACAACTTGATGAGATTAGTGAATCTTCGGTGACTGTTGATCTGGCTAAGGAACCGGAAGAAATTCCGCTCATTATCCCTGCAACTGAGCCGGAAGTTGTCGCATATGATGCGGAGACTTCAGACAATGTTGTAACTGAACCGCGCAGATCAGGTAGGGCTATCCAGCCACCTGAATGGTTTCATAATGAAATCTTCATTCTTGAAGACGATGAACCTGCGCACTACAAGGAAGCGATGGCGGGGCCCAGCTCAAAGGAATGGCACAAGGCCATGAAATCCGAAATGGAATCCATGTACGAAAACCAAGTTTGGAACTTGGAAGAACTTCCTGAAGGCGTAAAGCCGATTGGTTGTAAATGGATTTTCAAAAGGAAGACAGACGCGGATGGTAACATTACTATCCACAAAGCTAGACTTGTCGCGAAAGGGTTCACACAAGTTCCAGGAGTGGGCTACGACGAGACTTTCTCGCCGGTAGCTATGCTTAGGTCTGTTCGGATATTACTAGCAATTGCTGCTTATTTCGATTATGAAATATGGCAGATGGATGTCAAAACGGCTTTCCTAAATGGAAACCTCAAAGAGGATGTATACATGATACAGCCAGAAGGTTTTGTCGTTCATAAGGATGCTGGAAAGGTGTGCAAACTTCAGAAAGCCATTTATGGTCTGAAGCAAGCGTCAAGGAGCTGGAACATTCGTTTTGATGAAGTGGTCAAAGAATTTGGCTTCATCAGGAATGACGAAGAATCTTGTGTTTACAAGAAATTTAGTGGGAGCGCAAAAGCATTTCTAATCTTGTATGTGGATGACATATTATTGATTGGAAATGACGTGAATTTTCTTAGCGAAATAAAAGACTCATTGAAGAAAAGTTTTTCAATGAAAGACTTAGGCGAAGCGGCATATGTATTGGGCATCAGAATCTATAGAGATAGATCAAAACGCCTGATAGCGCTTAGCCAAAGCACGTACATTGACAAGGTGTTGAAAAGGTTCAACATGGAGAACTCCAAGAAAGGCCTACTCCCCATGTCACCTGGCACAGTGCTTTGCAAAAATCAGAGTCCTCGGACTCTGGATGAGCGAGTACAAATGAATGATGTTCCATATGCCTCGGCAGTTGGTTCTATTATGTATGCCATGCTATGTACAAGACCAGATGTTTCCTATGCGCTAAGTGTTAGCAGCCGGTACCAAAGTGATCCAGGGTTGGAACACTGGGCCGCAGTCAAGGGTATTCTTAAGTACCTCAGAAGGACCAAGGATTTACTCCTTGTGTACGGAGGTGATGAAGAGCTCATTGTAAGTGGTTACACTGATGCAGGCTTCATGACTGACCCAGATGACTTCAAATCTCAATCAGGCTATGTTTTCATATTGAACGGCGGCGCAGTTGATTGGAAAAGTTCCAAACAAAAGACTGTGGCAGATTCTACGACGGAGGCGGAGTATGTTGCCGCTTCAGAAGCCTCCAAGGAGGCGGTATGGATCAAGCAATTTCTTGAAGACCTTGGTGTGGTTCCAAGTGCTCTGGACCCGGTGGAAATCTATTGTGATAATAGTGGCGCCGTGGCTCAGGCAAGGGAGCCAAGTTCGCACCATAAGACAAGACATATTCAACGCAAATATAAACTCATTCGACATCATGTCGAAGAGGGTTTAGTGAAAGTACGCAAAGTTCACACGGATCTGAACGTGTCAGACCCGATGACAAAGCCTCTACCCCGAGCAAAGCATGAGCAGCACCGGATAGCCATTGGTATTAGGGAAGCCATGTAACTGGATTATGACTCTAGTGCAAGTGGGAGTCTGTAGGAGATATGCCCTAGAGGCAGTAATAACAGTTATTTTGTATCTCCAAAGTTTGTAATGAATGTTTAGCTTCCATGCCATAACTGCAATGATTCCCGAGTCTGCAATATCCACGAGGCTCGGAGGGAAACTCATGTGCACGTGTGGTATACTAAACGGTAAAATGTATTCCTAGTCTTGCCTCTAAGACTGGCTCATGTATTGCATGATGATCCTGTTTTCCTGATCATGGGCATGTCTATGCTGGCAATTCTGAGGGCGCGATGTTGGTAGAACACTTGTGTTGAATCGACCCAAATTGATGTTAAGCTATGAGATACCTTCGTCACAAGTTTATGGTTAATATCATTGAGATAGTTAATGTTTGCATAATTCCTTAGACCATGAGAGTATCAAGTTCCTTCGTGCTTGCTTCGTGAACTTTGGGGTTTGTTAAACGTCATCCGTAACTGGGTGGCTATTACGGCAGCTTTCGGGTTCACGGAAAAGTATAGGAAGTAACAAGATAGCTCAAGATTGGGATTTGCTCCTCCGACGATGGAGAGATATACTCGGGCCCTCTCGGTGTAACGGTATCCATCATCGTCTGGCCAGACACATTGTGATTTGATCACTGGGATGCCGGAACACGGAAACGAGAAAAGAGAACAAAACCGGTAACGAGGTAACTTGCATGGTGGACAAATTGTTCGTCCATGGGCATGCAATAAATCTCACCTCGGGTGTTTGTGACATATCGCGAAGCAACAGGAATAGCTCACTGCAACTGGAGGTTCACTCGAATATTCATTCGTGTGGGTATAGGGGTCAATATGGGTGTCCACGGCTCCGATGTTGATCATTGATCGGAAGGGGTTCCAGGTCATGTCTATACTTCACCGAACCTATAGGGTCACACGCTTAAGGGTCATCTATCTGCTGAATACTAGACAGGGAGTCTGAGAGAAAATCACCGAAAAAGTTTCGGACACCGAAAACTTTCGGACAGCGGAATCGTACCGCAGAGAGAGGTCATCGGATAAGTTTCGATGATACCGAAAAGTTGTTTCGGGATACACCATTAAGTCAAATTGGTTTCGGCACTTGCCTGATAATTCTTGGAGGATGCCAGAATCATTCTGGAAGCTTTTTGGAATTTTCTGAGATAAAAACCGGAAATGTTCCGGAGCTGCCGGAGCCACTTCAGATGCGTTTCGCAGATAAAAATCACTAAAACCGGAATTGTTTCGGAACGCGTTGAAAATCATTTTAGTGGGTACTGGAAATGTTCTTAGCCCACATAAATATTTTCAGTTCGATCAGACGCTGAAAAATGTCGTCGTGAATAGTGAAAATCAGCTTTATGGTTACTTTATGGAAAGCCACCTTTTGGGGCTTTGCTCCAAAAGATCTTGGGGATGACATGGATGGATAGGACCCATTTTTTGGGCCCCTCATGGGGGTGTGGCCGGCCACATGGGGTATCCCCCCTTGGGGACCCTTTTGTTCATTGGTTTCACTTCTAGGTCCTTGTGGAAGGACTTCATTCATGTGCATTTTGGGTTTTTGTGTGAAACTACCCTACCCCTTGGGATTTCCTATAAATAGAGGTGGAGGGGCAGCCCTCCACACTCATCCCTTGATCTCATACACATGCCATGCATTATCTGGCTTCTTCTCTCCCTCCCACGAAAAGAGTTTCGTAGAGCCGTAAGGCTGTCTGGGTTCCGGCAGGAACTAGTTCTGGACGGCGAAGCCCTGCCGGATAGCTGACACCGTATGTGTGCAACCCCGTAGAGAGATTGTAGTTTCGATCTTTTGCCCGAGGGGCTGTTCGAGTGTCCTCCCGAAGGGCTGTCCGAGTCTCCGTCCGAGTTTCGAGGGTCCTCCCGAAGGGCTGTCCGCGACATTGTCTGGGGGACTGTCCGACCGCCTCCCGAAGGGATGTCAGGAGAGGGAGTACATCCTCGCGGTTGGGAGGTTGTAAATCCTAGCTGCGGGGATCTGCACCGACGATCTACACCGACTCTTCTTCCACTGCGCTTCGAGTCGGTACGGATCAGATCAAACCTTGTATGCAGTCTCCATAGTGGTCCTGGGCGTGCTCGCTATACCGAAATTTTTCGTTTTCTGTCGCGTTCCCCTACAGATAGTAGACCACCACATCCCACGCGGTGGCATATGTCCGTCCTGGCAATTGCTAGTAATTATCATGAAGCTAAATGCAAACAAAATGATAATAGAGAGATGAAGTACGTGGACAAAACCAGACCTCATGTTCATAAAGGTAAATGTTGATGCGGCCTATTTTGCAGATGAAAGTGCAGGAGCTTCGGCAGCTGTAATTAGAGATGATAAAGGGAACTTTTTAGCAGCACAATGCAAATATATACCTCATCTTGCAGATGCAATGATGGCTGAAGCAACGGCGATGCGTGATGGTCTAGTGTTTGCAAACTCCCTAGGGTTTCCTCGTGTGGAGGCGGAATCAGATTCCTTAAACATCATAAACTTTTGTAATGGCAAATCTAGATGGTGGGATGCTGCAACAGCAATTTTCGCGGAATGTGTGGATGTTTCTTCTTTAATAGGGAAGGTTGTCTTCAAGCATTATTTTCGTTCTTCCAATCAAGCGGCGCATCTGCTAGCTAACTTTTCTTATTGTAATAAGACCTCTTTAAACTAGACAGACGAGCCCCGGGGTTGTCTGATCTCTTCGCTTGTGGACGATGTAATGCCTATGTTAAATCAATAAAGCTAGCCATGATGGCTTTCCCTCAAAAAAAGGTATAGACTAGCTGCCTCTAGTACATGTACTATATAGATTTGTATGTATGTGGTTCCTTTTTTCTGTGGCAAAAGGGTTCAAGGCTAGCATTTTTTTAAATATATAGCACATTTATATAAAATTTTCTTGCAATTCTCACTGAAATCCATATTCATTCGGTAGTTTTTCTGTAACAATATAAATGATCTTTCAGTCGCAATACCAGTATTTAGAACTAAATCTGATGGGACTAAATTGCTAACAAATCCATGTTGTATAACTTGACACACATGCAGGTTCTGAAGGCCCAACACTCTCCCTTCCTGTTGCTCCAGGTTAGGTTTCCATGGCGCTTGACCAAGACGAAGAGTTGTGCTGGGACAGCAATGTAGTCAGTTCATGGTCACAGGTCTGCGATTGCTATAATTTAGATTAAGTCCCTCCAATTTATTAATTTGCGTTCAATATATCATGTTAGCTTTATCCCATGGTGAGTTCATATATAAACTCAAGGTTGCAAATTCACAACACATCAGCGAGCTACACAATGTCGCTCTAAATTTCTACATGACATCGAACTTCAAACGGAACGCCTCCGTAGTTGATGATGTGCTCTTAGATTATTAGTTTATTGGAAACGGTGATATGCTCTGCATCCATTAGATTAAGGTTATATGCCAATGTATAGATAGATGTATCAATCCATTTAGACAAAGTTTCTGTTTCTTAGCCTCTATGTGTTTGTAATATTATTATTTTGGAAAAGGATCATTTTATTAAGGCAACAAGCCAACGCAAATAAGAAAACCTGGCCGCTACATGCTACTAACTCTAAACTGAAAAGGTTCTAAATCGAGCGACTTGACTTGAGCTCTATCTTAAAGATTTGATCATAATAGAGTTTGGCAGGTTCCCCCGCAAAGTAAAAAAACAGAGTTTGGCCGGTTAGGTGAGACACGTCATTAGATTTGTTATGAGCATTGCGATATCCTAGGTTACACAGGTAAGCAAATTAATCAAGATTTTCATCTAACATGCAGTAGAAACAGATACATGTAATTGCCAATATCAGTGTGCTGGTGAAGAAACTCAGTCACTGCCAAAGTACTGTTCTCTCATGCTAAAGCTTAAAAAAACTGCATGCACAATTTGTTTGTTTCAGCACAAGTAGTTCAAATTTAATATACCTATCGCATCTCATGGTGTATGATTAACTTGCTTTTTGTTGTTTCTGTTTGCCAAAAATTATTATTCATGGTCGGTTATTGACGTTTTAATACAATCAACCTTTTCAAATATATTTAGATTATATTAGGAAACTGCAGCTATGTGTTTCTGAGGTAGTGCTCCTAACAGACTGCTTTTGCTTCCTTACTTGCTTCCATTTTAACTTCAGATCGTTATTAAGCTGGACCTCCGAGCCATAGAGTCCACATAAGGAAGTGTTGAAATACTTGCAGATCATGCAAGTTAAGAGTGGCTTTAATACTTTTGAGTGGACATAAACTAATTTTAAGATCAATAGTTGATGTTCTCTCTCTTAAGAAAAGACTGACAATTGATGCCAACGAGCCGAATGGTCCAACACACAATAATGATTTTTCTTCTTCTTCGTAAAAGAATTATGTTTTCTAATTATTATATAGGAGGGCACCTCCATTCTCTCTCTGGATTTACTAACCACATGCCACTGGTCAGACTAGCTGCACACAGAGTGTTGCAATCAAAAGTGTTTTGCTACCTAATAGTATTAAAGGTCGTTTCAAAAACAAATTTAAGGTTGATCTGAGTGAAATACAAGCAATTGAAGATAATTTGAAGATCTTGATCCTGCAGCATCAGACTATATTCTGGTTTTTATAGCATGCAACAGACTATGTATAGGAAAGTGTATTTTTTGTGAATCATTTTGTTCTCGCTTCTCTTACCGTACTGTATCAGGTTGTTCATGTTCTGATTCGTCAGGGTTTTGTTCATATGAAAGGAACTTCTGCAAATCATTTTTTCAAATTGGCATGGATATGTATTCTCAAACGCTAATATCAATTTTTAATTTCTGATAGATCCAGCAAGCTGCACTTGATGCTCAAAGGACCTTATAAAGTTCTAACCAAAGATGACAACGTGGATACAGTCAGATTTTAAAGTGTTTTTTTTCAGACACATGTCAAGTTGTGTATTACTTTGTTCTAGAAGAGCGGTGAAACGGTGAGAAATAGTACAAACTGGGGAGAGAGAATCATGCCTTTTCATGTTTCACATTAATCTTTGTGCACGTCCTGGTGTCATTACTAAAAAAAAGGCTTATCCCCAATATCTCTACTAATGGCACACCATGATGGTGGTGCGCCCCTGCTATATAGCAGCGGCGCACCAGAATCAGGTGCGTCATTGCTATGTTTTTACTAATGGCGCACCACAAGAGCAGTGCGCCATTGCTATTTTTTTGGGTCCATCCCCCACCACCAGACATAGCAATGGCGCACCGGACCTAGGTGCGCCACTGCTATGCTACATAGCAGTGGCGCACCTAGGTGCGGTGCGCCATTGCTATGTCTGGTGGGGGTGTGCCTGCGTGTGTGTGAGGTTAGTAATGGCGCACCAGGGAGGATGCGCCATTACTAACGTCTCACACACACAAACACACACAAACACACCCACCCCCCCGGTGGATCGCCTTTTAGGTTTTTAAAAACATAAAAGAAAATGATAAAAGATTCAAAAAAATTAAAAAAATAGATGCCCATGTGTTATGTATTTTAGTTAGGAAAATTAACAAAATGAATTTTGAATTTTTTTGCAAAAGGCCGCCGTGTTTCAGTAAAATGGCCGTAACTTTTGCATACGACCTTCGATGAAAAGTTTTTTATATGAAAAATCATCTACTCAAAAAGTTACATCCGAAATTGACGGGCTTTGCCCGTTATCGATTGTCTAGAATCCTCAAAAACCTAACAGAAAAACGTTACGCTGCTTTTAAATCTCGAGGCAAAAAAATTCGAAAAAATAAAAAAAATTAGTAGTGGCGCACCGTGGGTGTGGTGCGCCATTAGTAATTTTCCCGCCTTCCAAATTCAAAAAAATAAACAAAATTAGTAGTGGCGCACTATGGGTGTGGTGCGCCATTACTAGTTTTGAAATTTCAAAACTAGTAATGGCGCACCACACCCATGGTGCGCCACTACTAAGTCTGTAACGCCACAACCACTATATATATTACCTCTTCTTCCTCTTCCTCCTCCCCTCCATCACTTCTTCCCTTTTCTACCTACCTCTTCTTCCTCCTCCCCTCCTCCATGCCCCTCCCTCCTCCTCACGGCTCTCCGACGACCTCCTCCTCCCTCCTCCTCACGGCTCTCCGGCGACCTCCTCCTCCTCCTCCTCTCCGGTGACCTCCTCCTCCTCCTCACGGTTCTCCGGGGACCTCCTCCTCCTCCTCTCCGGCGACCTCCTCCTCCCTCCCTCCTCCTCACGGTCTCTCCTCCCTCCTCCTCCTCCTCCCTCTCTCCACTCCCCTCCCTCCTCTCCTCCTCTCCTCTCTCCTTCCTCCTCCTCCCTCCTCTCCTCCTCTCCTCTCTCCTTCCTCCTCCTCCCTCCTCTCCTCCCTCCTCTACTTCCAGCCACATGTGGAGCTCCCCGGCACAAAGAACGTACCAGATCCAGAACAAAATTCAAAAAAAATTGCAAAAAAAAAAATTTGTACCAAATCCAGATCCAGATTTCAAAATTTTAGTAGTGGCGCACCTGTTCATCTTACCAGTGGCGCACCTGTTCATCTTACCAGTGGCGCACATGTACGGTTAGTAATGGTGCACCAGGTGCTGCGCCACTACTATCTGGATTACTAATGGCGCACCAGAGGTGCGTCATTACTATTTGTTACTAGTGGCGTGTTAATAGTGGCGCACCTATAGTGCACCATTAATAGCAAAAACAGGTGCGCCACTAATAGCCTTTTTTCTAGTAGTGCATGTTATCATCTTTTTGAACCATATCAATAACCGTATTGTCAAGCATACTGTCAGATATAAGCTTCTACTTTTTCCAAATGATTTTGTAAAGGTAAGATTTTGAAAATATGAGTCTCCATTAGGTCTATTGTTACCAAACTCAGGATATGGCATGCAGCAGTGCCATCAAGTTATGTTCAAGGTGAGAGCTTGATGCAAGTAGCTTCTTCACGTCCACTTTGATGCTTCGGAAAGCAACAATAGTGTACCCTTATCATTGATGTTTATCAGCTTTGGATATAAGAAATGATGTGTAATGCACACAAAGTAAGTTTTGCGATTTTCTTGCCCGTTCACTAGTAGAAAAAGGGCCATTTGTCGCGGTTCGTAAGGCCCATTAGTCCCGGCTGGGGAACCGGGACTAAAGGGTCGATACTAAAGCCCTATACCTTTAGTCCTGGTTTTTACACCAACTGGGACAGATGGGCCTCCACGTGGCCGCTGCGGCGAGCCCAGGCAGGAGGGCCTTTGGTCCCGGTTGGTAGCACCAACCGGGACCAAAAGGCATCCACGCGTCAGCAGCTGACAGGAGCTGAGATTTTTTTTTTTGAAAGAGGGTGGTTTAGGGGGTTTTGGAGGGTTAATTTAGGGTGTTAGCTAGCTAATAGAAAGCTCTCTTATCTCCGTGCTTGGTCGACGCTGCGTATTATACATATAGAGAGGCCCTTGACATGCTACCTAGTAAGCAAATGAAGGAAACCATTAAGTACAGAAGTTCGTCATGAACATATGCATACCGAGAGAAGTGATATCGACATCTCCTTCTCCGAGAGATTGGGCGAACAACAAGTTTTCGTATATCTATTAAACACTCACATTCAGAATTATTTTACTCACATGTTTACTTCGGAGGTGCAGCATACAAATCCAAATCTTTTACAAAAGGTTCAACGCAAAGTAACTGAGCAGATGAATGATTTCTTGATGGCACCATTCTCAGCGGATGATGTTAAAAAAGCAGTGTTTAGCATTGGGGATTTAAAGGCTCCGGGGACTGACGGACTACATGCAATATTTTTTAAGAAATATTGGCATATCCTAGGAGATGAGATCACTCATGAGGTGCTATTTGCTATTAATTCAAGACAGATTCCGAATGAATGGAATGACACAACTATTGTCATGATACCCAAGATTGACAGTCCAGAACTGGTAACTCACTTCCATCCCATAAACTTGTGTAATGTTCTTTATAAAATCATCTCTAAAATGCTTGCATTTCGGTTGAAAAATATATTGCCTGAGATTATCTCCCCTACCCAAAGTGCATTTGTTCCTGGAAGGATGATCACAGATAATATCCTTATAGCTTATGAATGTGTGCATAAAATAAAGAAGAAGAGGGCTGGTCAGACTGGACTATGTGCGGTTAAATTGGACATGCACAAGGCATATGACAGGGTGGAATGGTCCTTTTTGCATGATATGATGGTGAAGTTGGGTTTTCATGAACAATGGATTGAAATGATAATGGCTTGTGTTGGCTCTGTTAGATACAAAATAAGGTTTAACTCTCAGGAGACAGATGTTTTCACCCCGACTAGGGGTATTAGGCGGGGGGGGGTCCACTCTCCCCCTAGCTTTTTCTCCTTTGTGCAGAAGGTCTTTCTAGTTTATTGCAGTTTGAAGAAGAAGCTGGTGGCATAGAGGGAATTAGAGTGTGTAGAAATGCACCATCAGTATCACACCTTTTATTCGCTGATGATTCTCTGATTCTCATGAAAGCAGACGTTTTAAATGCAGCTTCCTTACAACATGTTCCAGATGCCTACTGTGAAAGCTCGAGACAATTGGTGAGTTTGGCTAAATCTAGTATTTTTTCAGTCCTAATACACCTGCAACTTCTAGGACTGAAATATGTTATAGATGCCTACTGTGAAAGCTCGAGACAATTGGTGAGTTTGGCTAAATCTAGTATTTTTTTCAGTCCTAATACACCTGCAACTTCTAGGACTGAAATATGCCAGGAGTTACACATTGATACTGAGGAATTATCAGATAAGTATCTTGGGCTGCCAGCTATGGTGGGTGCAGATAGGATTGACTGTTTCAGGCATTTTTATGACAGAATAAAAAGAAAAATTGAAGGGATGGATGGAGAAACAATTGTCTACTGGAGGGAAAGAGATATTACTTAAATCTGTAGCCCAGGCCATGCCAGTCTTTGCGATGTCTGTTTTCAGCCTGCCCAAGGGCCTATGCAAGGAGATAACTGATTTCATAGCACAATTTTGGTGGGGGATGATGAGGAACACAAAAGAATGCACTGGTATACATGGTGGAAGCTTTGCTACCCAAAAAGTGAGGGGGGTATGGGGTTCAGAGATCTCTATTCTTTTAATCTTGCCATGCTCTAAAGCAAGTTTGGCGGTTGATCACTAACCCGGATTCCCTATGTGCAAGAGTATTGAAAGCTAAATACTTCCCTAATGAAAGTTTATTACAAGCTACCCTGAAGAGTGGTGCTTCGTTTACGTGGCAAAGCATTATGAAAGGTCTTGAAACATTTAAGTTGGGGTATATCTGGAGGGTTGGTACCGGTGAGAACATTAACATCTGGAGCGACCCCTGGATACCGTCTAGTCCGGACAGGAGAGTTTTATCAAACCGGGGGCAAACACTGATATCACGAGTATATGATCTAATTGACCCTATGACTGGTTTTTGGGACAAGGAACTGATCAGATCTATATTCATATCGGTTGATGTAGACAGGATCTTGCAAATTCCCCTAAACTATGGGGCTTTCGAGGACTTTATCGCATGGCACCCGGATCATAAAGGGTTTTTCTCTGTGAAATCAGCATACAAAGTACAATGGATACGATCTTTCCCGGCACATGCAACGGTGATGGCACGACCTGGAGGCTCAAGAACTCCAGCAGTGTGGAGTACACTATGGAAACAAAAGGTCCCACGTAAAATTCAAATTTTTTGTTGGCGTGCTCTACATGGTATTATTCCGCTAGAGTCCATACTCACGAACTGTCATATTTGAACTAATGGGGCATGTCCTATATGTCATCAAGATGCGGAAGATTCCGCCACCTACTGTTTGATTGTTGCAATGCCAAGCACCTCTGGGAACGCCTAGGCATTGCGGGAATGATTGAGGAAGCAAAGTTGATTGATCGCTCAGGGTCAGTTATATTGGAACATCTACTCCTTGCACCAGATTTACCCTTGTCACTGAAACCAAATATTACTGCCAAACAAGCTCTTATGGTGGGCAACTGGTACTTATGGTGGATAAGACGTGAACTCACTCATGATGGTAGACCACCACATCCCACGCGGTGGCATATGTCCGTCCTGGCAATTGCTAGTAATTATCATGAAGCTAATCGCAAACAAAATGATAATAGAGAGATGAAGTACGTGGACAAAACCAGACCTCATCTTCATAAAGGTAAATGTTGATGCGGCCTATTTTGCAGATGAAAGTGCAGGAGCTTCGGCAGCTGTAATTAGAGATGATAAAGGGAACTTTTTAGCAGCACAATGCAAATATATACCTCATGTTGCAGATGCAATGATGGCTGAAGCAACGGCGATGCGTGATGGTCTAGTGTTTGCAAACTCCCTAGAGTTTCCTCGTGTGGAGGCGGAATCAGATTCCTTAAACGTCATAAACTTTTGTGATGGCCAATCTAGATGGTGGGATGCTGCAACAACAATTTTCGCGGAATGTGTGGATGTTTCTTCTTTAATAGGGAAGGTTGTCTTCAAGCATTGTTTTCGTTCTTCCAATCAAGCGGCGCATGTGCTAGCTAACTTTTCTTATTGTAATAAGACCTCTTTAAACTAGACAGACGAGTTCAGGGTTGTCTGATCTCTTCGCTTGTGGACGATGTAATGCCTATGTTAAATCAATAAAGCTAGCCATGATGTCTTTCCCTCAAAAAAAGGTATAGACTAGTTGCCTCTAGTACATGTACTATATAGATTTGTATGTATGTGGTTCCTTTTTCTATGGCAAAAGGGTTCAAGGCTAGCATTTTTTTAATCTATAGCACATTTATATAAAATTTTCTTGCAATTCTCACTGAAATCCATATTCATTCGGTAGTTTTTCTGTAACAATATAAATGATCTTTCAGTCGCAATACCAGTATTTAGAACTAAATCTGATGGGACTAAATTGCTAACAAATCCATGTTGTATAACTTGACACACATGCAGGTTCTGAAGGCCCAACACTCTCCCTTCCTGTTGCTCCAGGTTAGGTTTCCATGGCGCTTGACCAAGACGAAGAGTTGTGCTGGGACAGCAATGTAGTCAGTTCATGGTCACAGGTCTGCGATTGCTATAATTTAGATTAAGTCCCTCCAATTTATTAATTTGCGTTCAATATATCATGTTAGCTTTATCCCATGGTGAGTTCATATATAAACTCAAGGTTGCAAATTCACAACACATCAGCGAGCAACACAATGTCGCTCTAAATTTCTACATGACATCGATCTTCAAACACAACGCCTCCGTAGTTGATGATGTGCTCTTAGATTATTAGTTTATTGGAAACGGTGATATGCTCTGCATCCATTAGATTAAGGTTATATGCAAATGTATAGATAGATGTATCAATCCATTTAGACAAAGTTTCTGTTTCTTAGCCTCTATGTGCTTGTAATATTATTATTTTGGAAAAGGAACATTTTATTAAGGCAACAAGCCAACGCAAATAAGAAAACCTGGCCGCTACATGCTACTAACTCTAAACTGAAAAGGTTCTAAATCGAGCGACTTGATTGGAGCTCTATCTTAAAGATTTGATCATAATAGAGTTTGGCAGGTTCCCCCACAAAGAAAAAAACAGAGTTTGGCACGTTAGGTGAGACACGTCATTAGATTTGTTATGAGCATTGCGATATCCTAGGTTACACAGGTAAGCAAATTAATCAAGATTTTCATCTAACATGCAGTAGAAACGGATACATGTAATAGTCAATATCAGTGTGCCGGTGAAGAAACTCAGTCACTGCCAAAGTACTGTTCTCTCATGCTAAAGCTTAAAAAAACTGCATGCACAATTTGTTTGTTTCAGCAGAAGAAGTTCAAATTTAATATACCTATCGCATCTCATGGTGTATGATTAACTTGCTTTTTGTTGTTTCTATTTGCCAAAAATTATTATTCATGGTCGGTTATTGACGTTTTAATACAATCAACCTTTTCAAATATATTTAGATTATATTAGGAAACTGCAGCTATGTGTTTGTGAGGTAGACCTCCTAATAGACTGCTTTTGCTTCCTTACTTGCTTCCATTTTAACTTTAGATCGTTATTAAGCTGGACCTCCGAGCCATAGAGTCCATAAGGAAGTGTTGAAATACTTGCAGATCATGCAAGTTAAGAGTGGCTTTAATACTTTTGAGTGGACATAAACTAATTTTAAGAGCAATAGTTGATGTTCTCTCTCTTAAGAAAAGACTGACAATTGATGCCAACGAGCTAAATAGTCCAGCACACAATAATGATTTTTCTTCTTCTTCGTAAAAGAATTATGTTTTCTCATTATTATATAGGAAGGCACCTCCATTCTCTCTCTGGATTTACTAACCACATGCCACTGGTCAGACTAGCTGCACACAGAGTGTTGCAATCAAAAGTGTTCTGCTACCTAATAATATTAAAGGTCGTTTCAAAAACAAATTAAAGGTTGATCTGAGTGAAATACAAGCAATTGAAGATAATTTGAAGATCTTGATCCTGCAGCATCAGACTATATTCTGGTTTTTATAACATGCAACAGACTATGTATAGGAAAGTGTACTTTTTGTGAATCATTTTGTTCTTGCTTCTCTTACTGTACTGTATCAGGTTGTTCATGTTCTGATTCGTCAGGGTTTTGTTCATATGAAAGGAACTTCTGCAAATCATTTTGTCAAATTGGCATGGATATGTATTCTCAAACGCTAACATCAATTTTTAATTTCTGATAGATCCAGCAAGCTGGACTTGATGCTCAAAGGACCTTATAAAGTTCTAACCAAAGATGACAACTTGGATACATTCAGATTTTAAAGTGTTTATTTTAGACACGTGTCAAGTTGTGTATTACTTTGTTCTAGAAGAGCGGTGAAACGGTGAGAAATAGTACAAACTGGGGAGAGAGAATCATGCCTTTTCATGTTTCACATTAATCTTTGTGCACGTCCTGGTGTCATTACTAGAAAAAGGCTTATCCCCAATATCTCTACTAATGGCGCGTCATGATGGTGGTGCGCCACTGCTATATAGCAGCGGCGCACCAGAATCAGGTGCGTCATTGCTATGTTTTTACTAATGGCGCACCACAAGAACAGTGCGCCATTGCTATTTTTTTGGGTTCATCCCCCCACCACCAGACATAGCAATGGCGCACCGCACCTAGGTGCGCCACTGCTATGTAGCATAGCAGTGGCGCACCTAGGTGCGGTGCGCCATTGCTATGTCTGGTGGGGGTGTGCCTGCGTGTGTGTGAAAAGTTACATCCGAAGTTTTTTATATGAAAAATCATCTACTCGGAAAGTTACATCCGAATTTGACGGGCTTTGCCCGTTATCGATTTTCTAGAATCCTCAAAAACCTAACAGAAAAAAAATACGATGCTTTTAAGATCTGGAGGCAATAAAATTCGAAAAAAATAAAAAAATTTAGTAGTGGCGCACCGTGGGTGTGGTGCGCCATTAGTAATTTTCCCGCCTTCCAAATTCAAAAAAATAAACAAAATTAGTAGTGGTGCGCCATTACTAGTTTTGAAATTTCAAAACTAGTAATGGCGCATCACACCCATGGTGCGCCACTACTAAGTCTGTAACGCCACAACCACTATATATATTACCTCTTCTTCCTCTTCCTCCTCCCCTCCATCACTTCTTCCCTTTTCTACCTACCTGTTCTTCCTCCTCCCCTCCTCCATGCCCCTCCCTCCTCCTCACGGCTCTCCGACGACCTCCTCCTCCCTCCTCCTCACGGCTCTCCGGCGACCACCTCCTCCTCCTCCTCTCCGGTGACCTCCTCCTCCTCCTCACGGCTCTCCGGCGACCTCCTCCTCCTCCTCTCCGGCGACCTCCTCCTCCCTCCCTCCTCCTCACGGTCTCTCCTCCCTCGTCCTCCTCCTCCCTCTCTCCTCTCTCCTCCCTCCTCCTCCCTCCTCTCCTCCTCTCCTCTCTCCTTCCTCCTCCTCCCTCCTCTCCTCCCTCTACTTCTAGCCACATGTGGAGCTCCCCGGCACAAAGAACGTACCTGATCCAGAACAAAATTTGAAAAAAATTGCAAAAAAAAATTCGTACCAAATCCAGATCCAGATTTCAAAATTTTAGTAGTGGCGCACCTGTTCATCTTACCAGTGGCGCACCTGTTCATCTTACCAGTGGCGCACATGTATGGTTAGTAATGGCGCACCAGGTGGTGCGCCACTACTATCTGGATTACTAATGGCGCACCAGAGGTGCGTCATTACTATTTGTTACTAGTGGCGTGTTAATAGTGGAGCACCTATAGTGCACCATTAATAGCAAAAACAGGTGCGCCACTAATAGCCTTTTTTCTAGTAGTGCATGTTATCATCTTTTTGAACCATATCAATAACCATATTGTCAAGCATACTGTCAGATATAAGCTTCTACTTTTTCTGAATGATTTTGTAAAGGTGAGATTTTGAAAATATGTGTCTCCATTATGTTTATTGTTACCAAACTCGGGATATGGCATGCAACAGTGCCATCAAGTTATGTTCAAGGTGAGAGCTTGATGCACGTAGCTTCTTCACGTCCACTTTGATGCTTCGGAAAGCAACAATAGTGTACCCTTATCATTGATGTTTATCAGAATTGGATATAAGAAATGATGTGTAATGCACACAAAGTAAGTTTTGCGATTTTCTTGCCCGTTCACTAGTAGAAAAAGGGCCATTTGTCCCGGCTGGGGAACCGGGACTAAAGGGTCGATACTAAAGCCCTATACCTTTAGTCCCGGTTTTTACACCAACTGGGACAGATGGCCCTCCACGTGGCCGCTGCGGCGAGCCCAGGCACGAGGACCTTTGGTCCCGGTTGGTAGCACCAACCGGGACCAAAAGGCATCCATGCGTCAGCAGCTGGCAGGAGCTGAGATTTTTTTTTTGAAAGAGGGTGGTTTTGGGGGTTTTGGAGGGTTAATTTAGGGTGTTAGCTAGCTAATAGAAAGCCCTCTTATCTCCGTGCTTGGTCGACGCTGCGTATTATACGTATGGAGAGGCCCTTTACACGCTAGCTAGTAAGCAAATGAAGGAAACCATTAAGTACAGAAGTTCGTCATGAACATATGCATACCGAGAGAAGTGATATCGACATCTCCTTCTCCGAGAGATTGGGCGAACAACAAGTTTTCGTATATCTATCCGATGCTACTGGCTATATATATACAATATTAAGATCTCTTACAATATAATCCCCTAATTATATATGAACTCAGCTGCAACATGGTATTCTCCGGCTTTATTGATGACGTGGTCAAGAAAGACTCCCGCCAATTCCTCTTGAATTGCTTTCATGCGATCTTCTGGTAGGAGTTCATTCCGCATCCGCCACGTCTAATTTGAAGAAGGTGATTAATACATATATATGAATGAAACTCAACAGAAATGATGGTGTAATAAAATGAAATTGTGAATATTATTGCTTACGCACCTCATATTGGCTTTTAGAGTAGCACCGCTTATTTTTGCAAGTCGCGTTGTAGATGAACTCGCACACGTAGTATCCACAGTAATCATTCCCTTGTTCCTGGCACAAGCACTTTACGAGAAATAGAGGTCAATCAAACTGATAATAAAAGCATTATAAATGGCATTAATGAAAGTAGCTAGAATCAACGGGAGATGCACGGAACTAGCTAGCTAGTAGTACTTACTTTCGGGTATGTAAATTGCAGCTCCCTCGGCAGTCCTGGAGATTGTGCGGTTAATACTTTCCAAACCCTCCGAAACAAAGAAAATAATTACTTGACATCAGGAAATGAACAAAAAGTTGCCGATATGGTGCGATAATGATCGATTGAACTTACTTCTTGAGAATTTTAGTCATGTCCGCATAGGTCTCGAGATCTTTTCGTCTCGGGTCTAAGACGATTACTAGTCCCTGCTCAAGCTCAATCTCCAGGAGAATATAGTGGAAGCTGCGCACGCATGCATAACTCATCAATTACATTACTATAACCTCGAGTAATAAGGGAAACCGAATATGCACAAGACAGTAACACTCACTTGAAGTTGTAACGAAAGAGTATTTTATCTTTGTTTTGATTTATTACCAACGATTTGGGCAAGTTGGCCTCGGTTTCTTTGGCTTAAAATTTAACCATAAATTCATCTATGAGATTTGTGTTAATGAACCCAATATCATACATTTCTGCTTTTCTGCATTCGACGATCTTCAATCTGCATAATATAGTGAGGATAATTATAAATACATGCAATGAAAGAGCTGAGCTATATATAGAGACTTAATGACAGAAGTAGTACTTACAGACAGTAGCAAGTGACCATTAATTTATCGAGGGCCTTCTGATTGAAAAACTAGAAGAACTCCTCAAATGGAATAGACAACAGATCAATTCCAACGAGGTCGTGCTCCTCTTTAACTCTCAGCTTCAAAGTATCCGTCCCCCTAGACTCTCTGCAGGTTTCCATGTACCAATCATGGAATCTTCGCATCATCGTTGTTAGAGATCTTTCATCTTTGACGAGAGGCTTCCCGTAATGGTATTTGTGTTCGTCCACCTCCAAGAAATCATAATGTACATCGTCGGGCAGGTAATCTCCAAGATTGGTATTGGGCAAAATCTCCGGATGATTAGAAACGATATCGCTAACCAACTTGAGCGGGGGGCACGATTGGTTCGCTTGTTCGTCGAGCTGGGCAATTTTTTTCCCAGCTCGTCATTCTGCTAACCTTCGATCACTGATAGTACTTCCCGACCGCTCCGCATCGATATATACCTTTTCAGTAATGCACTCATAGTTGTTTTTCTGTCGAGACGGTGGTGGTTTCTTCAGGGCATCGACAGTGCGCTTTACTTTCACCGGATCTATCTTCTCCTCCGGAGGTGGATGTTTCTTTGCTTTCACCGCTGCAAAGAAGTCCCTCACTTCGGCTTTCACGATCTCCGCGTTTTCCTCCACACTCATCTCGTATGGTAACTTCTCTAGAGGCTTGAGAGATGGACCGAATCTGTATTGCCTCCCGCCTCTAGCTGTACTGCTAGACGCTGGAGCAGACGGAGCGGCTGCGGCTGTCTTCTTTCCTTGCTTACGTGGCAGAGGAGAAGGACTACAACGCGCCGGAGCAGCCGGAGCGGCGGCGGGTCTCTTCCGCCCTTGCTGACGAGGCGGAGAAGGAGGAGGTTGGCTGCTCGGGCGCGCCGGCGCAGGCGGAGAAGGAGGCGGAGTGCCGCCACACGCCGGAGAAGGATGCTGAGTGCCCTGATCACTCGCCAGAGGAGGAGGCGGAGGAGGAGGCGGAGTGCCCTGACTCGCCGGAAGAGGAGGAGGAGGAGGAGGAGGAGGAGGCGGAGGCGTCCAGTTCGGAAGGTTAATGAGCTCCTTCCGCCGTAGGCATGGAGTCTTGAGAGCATAACCCAGCCGAGTCTCCCCTTCACCGGTAGGGTGGTCAAGCTCGAGGTCCTTAAATCCCTCCGTTATTTCGTCCACCGTCACCCTAGCATATCCTTCTGGAATTGGACGGAGTGAAAAGTTGCGTTGGGTTCAGGAGGTCAAACAGAGCCGACAGCCGCCTTGACTTTGAAGTTGTGCCATTGCGTCATAAGGTGGCAATGTTGAGACTCCGTGATAGCATCCACGGGGTAGCTAGTAGGAGCCGTGAAGACAGGCTCCAGCTGAAGCAGCTCGGTGGAAGCCACGCTGCTTCTCCGCTGAGATGGCGGGGTAGCTTCGGGGGTAGCTTCGGCAGGTCGCGTCATGCGAACTGCTTCTCGTTCCTCTAGCCCTTGTACCCTTGCGTGCAGCGCCTGGAGTTGGGTTTGCTCCACTTTCTTCCTCCTCTCCTGACATTTGTAACCGCCTACGTCCGGAAACCCAGCCTTCCACGGAACGGAGCCTGGCGTGCCTCATGTCCGTCCAGGGTGCTCCTGATTCCCGAGGGCCATTGTGAGCTCGTCGTTCTCTCTGTCTGGAACGAACGTCCCTTGTTGTGCTGCATCAATATACTGCTGAAGCTTCTTGACGGGTATCTCAAGTTGGTCGTTCGTCCAAACGCACTTCCCTCATACAGGGTCCAAGGTTCCGCCAACCCCAAAGAACCAAGTCCGGCAACGGTCTGGCCAGTTCAATGTCTTTGGTTCGACCCCTTTATCAAGCAGGTCATTTTGTGCCTTGGCCCACAACAGCCGGGCTTTGAGGTAGCCACCTGACCCCGTGCGATGGTGAAGCTCCTTCTTCGCAGCATTTTTCTTGTTTGTCGCTGACATCTTCTTACTCTTCTCCGATGTCTTGTGGGCCACAAATGCGGGCCAGTGATCTCTGATCTTCTCATACCGGCCGGTGAATTCTGATGTCTTTTCTTGGTCGACAAACGATGTTTTCAGCTCATTCTTCCACCTCCTGAATAGATCTAACATCTTCTTAAGAGCATGAGACTTGATCAATTGCTCTTTAACTGGCTTCTCCGGATCCTCCTCTGGCGGTAGGGTGAAATTTGCCTTCAACGCGGTCCAAGGATCATGTTTCTGCATATCATTGACATAAGACACCTCAGGGTCTTCCTTCTTAGGCTTAAACCATTGGTGGATGCTGATCGGGATCTTGTCCCTAACAAGAACCCCGCACTGAGCAGAAAAGGCTTCCTTGGTCCGGATGGGTTCAATCGATTGGCCATCGCGTGCGATTGCTGTGATCGTGAACCTTTCATCCAAGCGCAACTTTTTCTTCGGGCCTCGTTTCTTTACCGAAGTTGTGCTTGATCCGGAGGGCTAGAAAAAAGAAGAAACACGAGAGTTAATATGTGTACATACCAAAACAATGAATGCATCAATTAGCTAGTCAGCACAGGCTTAATTAATATATATACCTGGTCGGACTATGTTCGGTCACCGGAGCCGTCATCACGGTCTCCTTCTTGCACCGGCATTCGGTTACCGGAGCCATCATAATCATGTCTTTCCTCCTCCATTGTTCGATCACCGTAGCCTGCTTCTTCACCCTGTCCTTCCAGACCATTATTGCCGTTAAGATACGACAAGACATCAGTTCCGCCTAAGATTATGTCCCCCAATACCTCTTCTGCTGCCTCGTATCGTCCGTGCTCCATTGTTTCTGCAAATATTACAACATGGCAATTATTATACAAACATGACAGCAGGTGGATATATTAGTGGCAAACGTAGACCTAGCTACCTAATCACAACAAGGAATCATATTAGTGGCCTCGACGCTTCTCTAGGGTTTGGGGTGGCCTCGGCAACGCTTCAAGGGTTCGGGGTGGCCTCGACGACAACGCTCTTTTAACTTGGTAAATTTGGGTGGCCTCGGCAGCGCTTCTAGGGTTTGGATCAACTTGTGCACATTGTGACCCTCTACGCACCCTATTTCCCGACCCTCGACCCTCGAACCCTAGGCCCCTCGACGACCCTCGAACCCTCGACCCTAGTTCCCGACCCTCGCCCCTCGAACCCTCGGCGACCCCCCCCCCCCTCATGTCGAAGTTATCGGGGAGGGGGTATATCGACCCCCCCCCCCTCCTCATGTAAGAAGAGGAAAAAAGATCGAAGAAGAAAAGAGGAGAAGAAGAAAGGAATAGAGGGAAGATCGAAGAAAAAAAAGAAGAAAAAAAGAGGAGAAGAAGAAAAAATAGAATTCTATTTTTTTTCTTCTCCTCTATTCCTTTCTTCTTCTTCTCTTTTTTTCTTCTTTTTTTCTCTTCTTATTTATTTCTCTTATTCTTCCTCTCCTCTTCGTCTCCTTCTTCTTCTCCTTCTTCCTCTTCTTATTTTCTAAAAATGTAACTTTTGCATATATAAAACTTTTCTAAAAATGTAACTTTTGCATATATAAAACTTTTTCTTCTTCTAACTTTTTCATACATAGATAAAACTTTTCTAAAAATCTAACTTTTGCATATATGAACATATATACACAGAGAACATACATACATATATATATTTCTATAAAAATGCAAAAAACAAATCATCATATATATGAACAAAAAATCTGAAAAAAAACAGGACATATAATCATATATACACACATACATATAAACACACATATACATATAATCTGAAAAAAAAAACATCATATATATGAAAAAAAACAGAGAGGAAGGCCGGCAGTTGGACCGTACGTGGCGGCGGCGTGTGGTCGGGGCAGGCCGGGGGCGTGGGGCAGCGTCGGGGCAGGGAAACGGGCGCGGCCGGGGCGGCGCGTCGGGACAGGGGCGCACGGACCGGGGGCGGCGCGTCGGGGCAGGGCAAGGGCGCGGGGCGGCGCGTCGGGGCAGGGCAAGGGCCCGGGGCGACAGCGACGAGGAGCGGGCGGCGAAGACGACGGCGACCGCGGGGCGGCGACGGCGAGCACGGGCAGCCTGGCGGCGTCGATGAGTTGGGCGTCATCAGGGGGTAAATGGTCGATGAAACTGAAAAATTTACAAGTCCTGCTTATATACACAGCGCATTGGTCCTGGTTCATGGCACAAACTGGGACGAATACCCCCCCCTTTGGTCCCGATTCGTGCCACCAACCGGGACCAAAGGTCTCTTTTCAGCAGCCCAAAGGGCGGGAAGCGAAGGCCTTTGGTCCCGGTTGGTGGCACCAACCGGGACTAAAGGGGGGCATTGGTCCCGGTTGGTGCCATGAACCGGTACCAATGCACCCCTTCAGTCCCGGTTGGTGCCACCAACCGGGACCAAAGGCCTTGTGCTGCCAATCGCGGCCAAAAGTTTAGTCCCACCTCGCTAGCTGAGAGAGCTCGAGAGTGGTTTATAAGCGCTGCTGCGCCCACCCTCTCGAGCTCCTCTCAACTACAGGCTTTCCGGCCTACCTGTCACTTTGTGCATGTGGGCCTACTGGGCCTATTGCGGGCCTGAATCCTGGCCCATGGTTGGGTTTCTAGTGGTATTCAGGCCGTGGTGGCCCAGTAGGTGGCACTTTTTTGTGTTCTTTGTTGTTTTATTTATTTTATTTTGTTTCTACTTACAACAAAACACTTACTATTGCTATTTTATTTTATTTTGTTTTGTTTCTACTTATTTATTAAAGTTTATTTTGTTTATACTTATTTATTTTATTTTGTTTCTACTTATTTATTTTATTTTATTTCTACTTATTTATTTTATTTTGTTTTTATTTATAATGTTCTGAACGGAAAATACTTTGATACTTTTTGCCACATCATCCATTTTCAACCCTTTCTGACTTTATTTGTTATTTTTCATGCATTTACTGTTTTTTTGAGCTATAAGACCCTGAAATTCAAAAGCATTTCAAATGATCTCTGAAAAGGTTGAAAGTTGGCATGGTATCATCATTTCACCCACATAGCATGTGCTAAAAAGTTGAGAGGGTTACAGCAAAAACTAGATGCACTTCGTGTATAAAACGGACAATCTCTTTCTAAGTATCAGGGTTTCATACGGAAACTCATATGTTACAAAGGGATTTCATTTTTTTGAACTTATTTGAATTCCAGACTTTTTATGTGTTCAAAAGGCACCATTCAAAGCCACATCATCAATTTGCAACCCTTTCTGACTTCATTTGTTATTTTTCATGCATTTACTGATTTTTTTTGAGCTATAAGACCCTGAAATTAAAAAGCATTTCAAATGAACTCTGAAAAGGTTGAAAGTTGGCATGGTATCATCATTTCACCCACATAGCATGTGCAAAAAAGTTGAGAGGGTTACGGCAAAAACTAGATGCACTTCGTGTACAAAACGGACAATCTCTTTCGAAGTATCAGGGTTTCATACGGAAACTCATCTGTTACAAAGGGATTTCATTTTCTTTTGAACTTATTTGAACTCTAGACTTTTTGTGTGTTCAAAATGCACCATTCAAAGCCACATCATCAATTTTCAACCCTTTCTGACTTCATTTGTTATTTTTCATGCATTTATTGATTTTTTTTGCGCTATAAGACCCTGAAATTCAAAAGCATTTCTAATGAACTCTGAAAAGGTTGAAAGTTGGCATGATATCATCATTTCACCCACATAGCATGTGCTAAAAAGTTGAGAGGTTTAGGGCATGGACAACACATAAAACCATTCTGCTTGTTTGCCTCAGCCACTTCGAGAAAATTATGCAGGCCCTTAATGTACTCGGAGGTGTGTCTGTCATCGTACATCCATTGCCGGTTCATCTGCGTGCATTATATATAATTACGTGTGTCAAAAACCATTACAGATTCACATGGATAGATAAGTGACCAAATTAATAGAAGTTCATCATCACATTAAAACAAAGTACATACATAGTTCAAATTGAACAACATATAGTTGTCCAGAGCATCTAGTTAAACCATACATTGAAACTATGTAAAACCTTTCAATGCAACAACAAATGCGATCATAATCACAACCAAGGTAACAATTGATCCAACGGTATAATGATACCAAGCCTCGGTATGAATGGCATATTTTCTAATCTTTCTAATCTTCAACTGCATTGCATCCATCTTGATCTTGTGATTATCGACGACATCCGCAACATGCAACTCCAATATCATCTTTCCTCCTCAATTTTTTTATTTTTTCCTTCAAGTAATTGTTTTCTTCTTCAACTAAATTTAACCTCTCGACAATAGGGTCGGTTGGAATTTCCGGTTCAACTACCTCCTAGATAAATAAAATATATGTCAACATGATGGGCATAATTGTCATAAACAATAAATGAACCAAATAGTTATAAAAGATAATATATATATATATATACCACATCTGAATCATAGCCAGGACGAGGGCCGACGGGGGCAGATACCAAAACCATCGCACCATATAATAACAAGCAATAATAAAAGTAAAAAAATTAGACAAGTATCTATTTAAAGTAAGAATTTTTTTTCTTTCCCAAGAAGATAAGAACAAGAGGCTCACCACGGCGGTGCCGGCGACGAGATCGGCGCGGGCGATCGACGGCAGTAAAGACGGGGACGGGACGTGACGGACCGCTAAATCTAGACAAATCTCGGGGAAAATAGAGCTTAGAGGTCGAGCTTCGAGAGGAGAAAGCTTAACTAGTGTGGCTCGGGCATTTTATCGAACACCTCATGTGCATAGGAGGTGAGCTAGAGCACCACAAAGCTCTCCCCTCGCCGGCCAGAAAAAACAGAGCACTGTGGAGTGCTCTGCTCGCAGGCGAGGGGTATATATAGGCAAATCATTGGTCCCGGTTCATAGCTGGAACCGGGACTAAAGGACCCCCTTACGTCCCGGTTCTAGGCACGAACCGGGACCAATGTCTGTGGGCCAGGAACGAGGTCCATTGGTCTCGGTTCGTGCCTAGAACCGGGACAAATGGGTCCACACGAACCGGGACAAATGCCTCCCGAGGCTCGGCCGGCCCCGTGGGCGCACGAACCGGGACGTATGCCCCATAGGTCCCGGTTCGTGACAGAACCGGGATTAATGGGCTGGCCAGGCCCCAGCCAAAGCCCTGTTTTCTACTAGTGGTTGCAACGCACGGGCATTTATACTAGTATTATCAGAGAGATCAAGCAAAGTATGGAGGAACGTGACTCTTCTATTACTCGTATATGTCGTAGTGGCAATAGTGTTAGTCATTCCATGGCAAACTTTGGTAGGGCTAATGGTCGAACTATGGGTTGGCTAGGGTCCGGCTCTGTTGCTCTACGAGATTGTACTCCATAATTTTTTAGTAATAAAGAGTATTTTGCAAAAAAAGAAAAACTCGTCTCAACCAGTTTCCAAGAAAAAACAGAATAACTGGATTCGATCGAGTCCTTATCTTGCACGCATCAGATTCGTATCCGTTTTGAACAACATAATCATTAGTTTTTCTTATTGCACAAGGCATCGATAATTAAGTAGTCGATGCTCTTCATTATATATATGTGTAGAAGCGAATACGGTATTACGGCCGAAGCAAATCAAGTTGGACCGGCGGCGTTTTGCATTGCCTCTCAAACTCACGAGCCGGCTTCGTTTCCGTCGTCGATTTCGCCGACTTCGGTCACTTCAGCCATAGTTAACAACAAGATGCATTCCACCACCTTCCCCGCAGTAAAACGAAGATGCATGTCTCCTTCCCAGCTGCCTCCGGCAACCCGGTGCACCACATCGCGCGACGTGTGCTCCGGCGCATATTCCTGGCCAGCCTGGGAGTCGCTGCATGCAGATTTGGTTTGCCTGGTCGCGTCGGCCTTGCTGGCCAGAGGAGATCTACTGGACTACGTCCGCTTCCGTGCCGTCTGCGCGCACTGGCGATCGGCCACGCTCTCTCCACGCGGCCGCGGGGTTGTTGATCCGTGCTTCCATCCACGCCGCTGGATGATGTTCCCAGAGGACCGTGGCCTTTACCCTGGACATCCGGAGCTGGGTGGCTACATCCGCTTCTTTAACCTAGACTCAGGTGCCTTTGTCCGCGTCTGTCTGCCATTGTTCAGGAACCACTGTATTCTTGATTCTGTCTGTGGCCTCCTCCTCCTCCAGAGGGACAAGGACGCAGCCATCCGTCTTCTACACCCTTTCACCCGTGACATTGTTGAGCTTCCACGGCTCACCACTCTCGCCACACAAATGCCCGGGGGAACAAATTGGTCGCTCCAGCGGATGAGATTCATCTCTACGTGTGCTTCGTTTGTTGCAGGAGTCGTCACTGTCTTGCTTACCTTTAATATGTTTGATGGTGTGGCTGTGGCTACCTCCCTAGACATGCAATGGACAATGCTCAGTTGGGAATGCCCAGCGTGGTCAGATCCGGTTTCATTACACGGCAAGCTATACGTGGTTGATATTCCAGAAATCGATGTGACGGGTTCACCATTGATTTTCGAGCTGGACGCAGCGTACCACCATCGAGCCACACCAAAGCTGATCTTCACATGCCCCAGAGAGAAGCGCCTCTACTCGTGCTATCTGGTAGAGCATGGCTCGGAGATCTTAGTGGTTTGCCATGACGACGATTTCCTATCCCATATTACTGTCTATAGACTTGCCGATCTTGTCTTGGGGAAATTTATCCCGGTAACAGACATCGGAGAAAACACTATATTCATGGGACAAAGGAATATCTGTGTATCTTCCAAGGCATTTCCTACCGTCGAGGCCAATACTATTGTCTACTACCGTCCGATCAAGAACCGTTTTGCACAGTACCATATCAGTAACCGCACCTGGTCACGGGCATTAGATCGGAGCAGCCTAAATGGCCGTGCACAAGGCCCCCGTAGCCCTATGTGTCATATCTTAACTTGCTGCTCTCCCGCGCATTGGTACGTACATATGTGGGTTTTTTTTGGTGCATGATAATAGCAACCATATTGTTATTTATAATACACTTGGTTAACCATGGTTGTCTTTTTTTCTCTGTGCTTGTAGGAACAAAGGACTAGATTACCCATCTACAGGTTGTAGACGACCAGAGTGGGAGGTGAAACAAGAGTTTCGAACTGGGGTACAAACGTCATCAATCTTATTCTACTTGATACTATATAATAGTTTTTTAACCCTGAAAATGCAGAACAATTGTTCTACGGCAATTTTCCGTCATATGAAAGAAGAACAATTGAACTGGGATTTACAATAGGATGTACTACTACGCCATGCAATGTTTTTTGATTCGGATTTAGGGTCTTCTGCTTTTGTATTCTACACAACCAAATTAACTCTAATTAAGCTTGTAAAATGATGGACAAAATCAGTGCTGGAGAATATCAGTGCGTAGCTATTTTCCCTATGATGACGTTGTTCTGCTTTTTATGGTGTTATATAATGTTGATTATATGTTAGCATTGCTGGTATCACCCAATTATGTCTTCTTTTGTGCTTAATTATATATTTATTTCTCTTTCAGGCATAAATTAATGACATCTGTATGGGAAGCTAGCAATGGAGGACTTATGGCACCATGCTTCATGGCAACTGGATCATGTCTAGATCTTGCTATTGCAGTATATCAAAATTGTCGGGCCAGCCCATTAGCATATGTTGATTTACAAAGAGATTAAACGTTATAACTTAATGCATGATTCATGGTTCGGGCATGACAAACATTAATGGAAAGAAATTTCATTCTTCTAATCCTACATGATTTATCACCTTCCACGGTGGAGTAAGGTAGTATTAAAAGCCAGTGGAATTAGCTCTCGCTAGGGTACCTTCCCTGCCCCCCTCCGCTGCCGCAGGCCGGCCTAGCCCCCCCTCCCGCGCGCTGGCCGCTGGCCGCCGGTCACTCGAACCCAGCCCCACCCCTCTCCCCCCTCCCAGATCCGCCATTGTGCCGCCTCCCCGGGAGGTGGCCGGGGCGACGCGTGCCCCCTTCTCTCTCTCGGTGGTCCACCCCCAACTCCCTGCTGAAATTTGGGATGAGCTTTAGGCCCATATAGCAATTTCTGAAAAAATCTCTTAAGGGCCCATGTGGGTTTATTGGCACTAGGTGTAATGGGAAGTTTAGTCCCACCCCGGAAGTTGGAGAGGAGTTGGACCTCCTTATAAGGGTTTCCCTTCTACATGCTATTGGAGCTTGAGAAGAGAAGAGGCCCTCACACACTCCTCCGCCGCCAGCCTTGTCACGACGCGCCGCGGGTTGCGGGAATGAGCCGAGCCGAGCTCACACCTACGTGCTTATTTTTGCAAGTCAAAGAGTTTTCTGACAGCTGGGCCACGATCTGAGACGTCGGATCATGAACTGTCACGGACTCGAACGCCTACATAAGTGTGCGGTGTCTCCTAACCCTAGCCGCCATGAACAGATCACATCTGCTCCACACGCACGACAGTCGCCGTTCCTTTGATGTTGTTGCCGCCGGTGACTCCATCCCGTCCACCGCGTACACGGTCGACGGGAGAGCAGGTCTCCAAAACCCCGCCTCCCGGATCCTATACGGGAGAGAGACGAATAGGTTTTTGGGAAGCAACTACGCAACTGCTCGCATCCGTTCGTCTGCTTCCTCTTCGTCCGCATCGCCTTCACCACCCTCAGTCCGACGCCGACCGTCTCGCCGTTGAGAAGCTCGAGGCCGACAAGAAGGCCGCCGAGGACGCAGCTGCTACCACCGCCGTTGCGGCCTCTGCATGGCCTACTGGAGGGTATAACTCGTTTATCCCGCTCCTACTGTTTTCTGTTTTAGCCATGCTAGCGTTATACGTAGATCTGTCTGCAATTAGCGTAGTATTCCCTCCGTTCCCAAATATAAGTCTTTCTAGAAATTTCAACAAATGACTACATACGGAGCAAAATGAGTAAACCTACACTTTAAAATATGTCTATATCATCTGTATGTTGTTGTCCATTTGAAATGTCTAAAAAGACTTATATTTAGGAATCGAGGGAGTATGTGCTTGCATGATTGAATATCGATATATGTGATTATTTCTGTCAATGCCAAGGTAGTGATTTACTCATGGATTATATTAATCGAAAAATTGCCTATTTACTCAACACTCCCCCCCCCCCCCCCGCCACCCCCGGCGCTGGCCCAGGTGTTGTCGGCGGCGGCGGGACTTCCTGTCCCTGCGCGCGCATTTTCCCTTTCTGGGGCAGGGGACGGCGGCGATCGGGGCCCTGCGGGATCCATCTGGGTCCTAGTAGGCCGGCCCCCGGCGCGGCTTCGTCGCCTTCTGCACGGTGGGGAGGAGGAGGAGCTCGGACCGGGGGCGGCGACACCGACGGCGTGCCTGGCGGGAGCTTTACGGGAAGTGAGTGCTCAGCTGGGCCTATGGGACCATGGGCCTGGTATGCTCCTACTATTGCGTCCGATCGGCTACCGTCATTGACAGTGGAGGCTGAGCCCTCCCGCGTGCCGACGGTGCTGCTGCCGCTAGTCCCGATTCCTCTTCCTCGTTGTGCAGACCTCACTTCGTGGTGCCATGGTAAGACAGCGTGGAAGCTTCAAGACCATGTTGGCGCAGGGTGGGGGTCGGTTGGTGGCGGGCTCCGGAGCGCCCAAGGTGAAGGTTGGGATCGGGAGAAATCCCTACCGGCCACTCCGACGCCGACGCGGTGGCGCCTGAGAGTGCCGCCAGACCTTCCTGGAGGGCGTCGGGGGCCACCCTTCCTCTCCCCTGGCCGCATACCGGGGGAAACCCTTGGTAGCAGCGTCGTCGTCATCGCGTCCCTTCTCGGAGGTGTTAATTGGTACCGGCGCTTCGGAGTCTAGGAGCTCGGTGGGAGATTTCCACTGGACGCAGTGGTCGCGAGGCTTCTTCGTTATTGTCGATCCGCCGTTGTCAGCATTTGTTTCTTTTGTATTTTCCTTTTGGGTTCTTTTGGGCGTATTTGTGCTACTTTCGTCCAGCACCTATCGTTGGTTGTATCGGTTGATTGCTTTATAATACAAAGCGGGGAACCCTTTTTTGTCAGTAGGTAGTACTAGTACTTCTAATATTAGGGTCCTCCATGATTGGCAGTTTATGAATGTTATCTTAATTGTGTAGTACCGGCACTCGATGAAGGGTTTTATGTCACGCTAATTGTGTTCAGCCAAATGGATGGTGGCTTGCTTTGGGCTAACCCATATGTACGTGTGATTAGTTATAAGTGTTCTAAAAGAAGTGCGATTAGTAACGAGCACTAGACTATGACGTGTCAGTTTTTTCGTTATTGCAATTGACCTGGAAAGGTGGGTTGAGGAGGATGAATCCCTTGCGTTGTCTTGCCCGTACGTCTTCCTCTTTGGCCAGTGAATTATGAGATGTCCTAATTTCTGGTTTAACTGCTCTTTCTCTGCGTAAGCTTTTAGAGTCAAGAGACTCCTTGGCCAGTCTGAACCCTGTTCAGTTCAATAAGGATACAGTCAGGTTGCAAAATATCTGAGTTCTGCAGTTCACAAGATCGATAAAAGCATGTTAGCCAAGAGTACTCAAGGATTTCTCAATACTACAAGTCTAAATATACAATATTGGAAGTACTAGTAGATATCCCTGTATCACGTAGTAGCTCAGCAGTTGCACATTTGCTTGGCAGTGCAGATCAAAGGATGGAGAAACAAGCCTATTTTCTACTCCCTCTGTCCCATAAAGTCTAGTGTCAAAAACACGTCTTACATTATAAAACGGAGGGAGTACAATTTTGTAGGGACTGTCTAATCTTCAGTAGACTGTTTTCCATTTAGGTTAAAGTCAATTATTTTTTTGTCATATGGTGGGTTGACATGTGTCTTGTTCTCAGTCATGTTGTCGCGGGAAAAGTCGACTGACTTCACCTATGCTCAGATCTATAATACCTAAATAGTTCATCCCCATTATCTTATTTCTTTTAACATGCAAGCTATCCATATCAACAACCCAGGCACATCAACTTTTCCTTATAGACTTACAGATTGGACCCACCATTGGTTAACTAGCTATGGTCAAGCCACGTCATCTATCATCTGCTGATGCCATCATGTTTTTGCACCGAGAAACTATGTCCCAAACGGTGCACTGAGTGCCGTGTGACTCTCGATCTTCTGGTTGAACGCTTAGTTAGGATTAAATATGTCTTCGTTCGCATCGACTGTATCCGAAGAGATATGATTGCTCACCTTTATTTACCATCGTTGGCATCTCAAAATCATTAATCTGAACGTGGCCAGCGCCTCCAGGTCACACCATCATCCACCTTGAAACCAATACGGAGGGGGGAGGGTAGGGAGAGGCGGAACAGAGATAGAACGGCAGCGTGCGGGCTGTGTGAGGTCTGCATCTCGGACCTCCCCAACATGCCGCGGCTGCAGATCCTGCAGATTGCCGCTCAAATCAGCTATCCACTGTTGGCGCCGCCGCCTTGCAGCGCCGGTCTTCTTCTACCTCGAGCTCTCTCACACAAGAGAACACACACACACACACACACTTCTTTCATGGTTTCTCACAGGAACTTATACACACGCACTAACCCGGCCGCTATGCCCGGCCACTAACAGCACGCACACATTGGCCAGCCGCCACACTCGGCGCTGCTAACCCCACTAACTAATTCCTACATGCATGCATGTCCAGCCATCCACTCAACTGCAACGACCTTTTCTCTAGGCCACTAACTAACTCCACGACTAGGCTAATCCTGCATGCACTAACCAACACTACTAGCTTTCCATGTAAACGTGATCACGTCTCTACGTTGGTACACAGCCGCAGCTTTTAGTGTCACATGTCAACTACATGCATGCATGATCTAATCAGCACTAATAACAAGATTAGTTCCAACATCCACACCGGCACGCTGTGCTCACTGCTCACGGTGGCACGAGGTTTGGGACGAGTGGCGGCTCGTGTCCTCCTCACTCAGCCTCCGAGTCCGGTCAGGCGGGTAGCTAGGAGACGGGAGACTAGATCGCGTACTCACGGTGACTCGATCCAGCCAATCACGTCAAGGTGCTACTCAGCCTGGGCGGAGATGCACTCGGTTAGAACCAGACCTTGCCGTCCAACGTGCGGGACATGGCCACCTACCTATTGTCAACTTGATTTTCAACCTCGACGGGTCCCTTACCGGCTGCGGCTGCACACAACACGGGGTGTTTGTTCTGCGACAACCCACCGTGCCTGTTCGCGCCCAGAGACACAAGCACTCTATTGACCGTTTCTGCTCCGGTGCCCCCCCCCCCAATGAACGCTCGGAGCGTGAAACACAAGGATGGCTGAGATCTGTCAAAAACGATTCGTGAAGAGGGGCACGATCGTCTTTTTTATGTCCGCGTAGAGCGCGCGTTGTCGGTGTCAAAACCGGCAGATCTCGGATAGGGGGTCCCGAACTGTGCGTCTAAGGTGATGGTAACAGGAGGCGGGGGACGATGTTTACCCAGGTTCGGGCCCTCTCTATGGAGGTAATACCTTACTTCCTGCTTGATTGATCTTGATGAATATGAGTATTACAAAAGTTGATCTACCACGAGATCGTAATGGCTAAATTCCTAGAAGTCTAGCCTATATGATTATGATTGCCTCTACGGACTAAACCCTCCAGTTTATATAGACACCGGAGGGGACTAGGATTGTACAAAGTCGGTTACAGAGAAAGGAATATTCATATCGGTACGCCAAGCTTGCCTTCCACGCCAAGGAGAGTCCCATCCGGACACGGGACAGAACCTTCTGTCTTGTATCTTCACGGCCCATCAGTCCGGCCCACGTAACATAGTCCGGACGCCCGAGGACCCCCCCAATCCAGGACTCCCTCAGTAGCCCCTGAACCAGGCTTCAATGACGATGTGTTCGGCGCGCAGATTGTCTTCGGCATTGAAAGGCGGGTTCCTTCTCCAAATACTCCAAAATAGCCTTCCGAACACAGGAAGCGTGTCCGACTCTGCAAAACAAATACCACACACAACCGCAGAGAGTATAATATTTCACGAGTCCAATCTGCTGACAACTTTTAATAGCGTGACATCACGTCACCACCCGGTTATTATTTCGAACCGTTTTTTAGCCTGCCGCCCCATATTTCGAGATGCGGTTTCATTGGCACGTCTTGTCAAAGCAGAGATTGTGTCCCCTTATTGCGGGTTTTTCATCAATACGGGCGTGGGTAACCCAACCGTTCTGTTGGCATGATTCCTCAGGAATAGGCAGGTTTTAAGGCCTAGGAGGAGGCATTTGATATTCATCGCCTTTATAAAGGGGCTAAGACACGTCTTTCTCCTTTACGCCAACCCTTTCCTCAACCTTTCCAACCTCGAGTTCCAGCACCCAAGGTTCAATTTAATTGCTTCGCGTTTCCCAGTCATGTCCGGACCCGGTCCTCAAGGCCGATGGATGGCTTCCTCTGTCACAGAGGAGGATATTGTGAAGCTCCGGGCGGCAAGGTACCTGACCGCGGAAATCCCCCACAGGCTTCCTGCTCAAGGGCAGGTTATTCCTACTCCCAGATCCGGCGAGAGGGTCGTATTCATCTCCCACTTCCTCCGAGGGCTAGGGTTCGCTCTTCATCCCTTCGTTCGAGGGCTCATGTCTATTACGGGCTAGATTTTCACGATCTATCTCCGGACTCCTTTCTTCATGTCTCGGCGTTCATCATTATGTGTGAGGCCTTCCTCCGTATTCCCCCACACTTCGGCTTGTGGCTCAAGACCTTTAATGTGACGCCGAAGGTAGTCGACAGGAAAAAAGCGGAGTGCGGTGGCGCTACAGTGAGCAAACTCACCAATACTCCTTGGCCAAAAGGCTCCTTCACAGAAACTTCCAACCTATGACAGCGGGAGTGGTTTTATATCACTGAACCCCGTGGTACCAAGTGTGCAGCTACACCTGCGTTCCGATCCGGCCCTCCGTTATGGCTTGCATCATGGATTAATAAGGGGCTGGACTGGGGATCAATTGATGAAGTGCGGACGCTGCAAAGCCGCATCCGGAGCCTCATTGAAAAGGACACCGGCCTTATCAACGTAATCCAAGTAATGCTAGTCCGCCGGGTCCTATCGTGCCAGCGACGGCCTCTCCGCATGTGGGAGCTCAATCCGGAAGGACCACGAACCCTTCAGCACTTCTTTGGCACGATGCTCAGAGGAATGTGGAAATTATTCTTCGGGACACGAAAACAGTGGCCGGATACTACAGAAGACCTTGGCCTTGACTGCAACCATCCGGATACCTTAATAAGCACTCAACTCCTGAACACAGCTTAGTTAAATATCTCATAACAATATACTGAGAAAACCATATTCGGCCAGGGCTGGATAAAGAAGGCGGAGAGAATTAGGTGTTCGGCCCCTCTTCCCGAAGACTCAGCTGATCCGGTGTTAACAAGGATGCTGGTTCCGGCACCATATCAAGTGTCGGCGAAGGAAGACAACGAGGAGAGCAAGAAGGCCCAAGGTGGCCCTCATTCTGGAGGCACGCCAGACACCATGTCCGGGGAGATTAGAACTCCCCCTTCTGAAGACAAAAGGGAAGGAGAAACTGGCATCCCTTCTCCCCGTGGGAAGAAGAGGACCGCCTCCGAATAATTGAAGATAAAGGCTTCTAAGCGAGGGAAGATATCCCTGTCAGGCGGTTCCGATTCGGGAGACGACGTTGTCACGCGGTTCCTCCGTAAGGATAAGCCCTTAGCCGAATCGTAAGTGAACAAGGGTGTCTTAAACATATCTCGTTCTTTCCTGGTTGCAAGGGTAACATTTAAAATATATGTTTGCATTCCGGCATGCAGCCTTCCTCCACAGTCCTCCTCCTCGGGGGATCTTCTTCCGGAGATGATGGAAAGCGAGACGCCTCCGCAGACCTCCCCGTCCAATGAGGCAGACGACTCCGAGGTGTCGTCCCGGAGGATCTCTCCCGATCAACAAGTGGTGCGAAGGACAATGAAGACTAGGCCCGAAGGTGATACTTCGGCCGTCCAGGGTCCGGGGTGTGCGGCCCCTACGGGGACCAACAATAAAGGCCCTAGACTATCCGGTTTACAGCCGGGGACGACTCTAGGGGTGAATAAGCATATCCCTTCGAAGGGTGTCCGTACTCCTGCAGCCGTTCCCAGGAATTCAGAGGCGCCGGATACATTGATGGGTATGTTGCAACATGCGTCTGTCTCGGAGGAACATCGTACCTTAATGGGTATGGTAGTTGAGAGGGTTCTGTCCGCGAGAAGCGGATTGAATGAAGCCTTCATGGGCCTGCTAAGAGGCCTCGAGGTATGCAATGTAATATTTTCAATTGTGTTATAAATGCAAAATGCGCCTGTGTATAGATAGTAGCCCCTGAGACTCTGGTTGGCGTCCAAAGGGAGGCGGTCAGAGGATCAAGAAAGATATGCCCAGGAAATAATCTGACTAATTGGAACACGGGCTGTTACATCCCTGGCGACTGCCCAAGCTACAGAGGTTGCAGATCTAAAGCAGAAACTTGATGTGGCGGATGATGACATCGCGTTGATTAACAGGCGGCTCGACGAGGCGCAAGGTATGTCTTTGGGGCAGTCAGTATATGCAAGTACTATAATATGAGCATGACGCTGGGAATTGTATACTGAGATATGCATAACTGCAGATAGTGCCGCCGCAGTTGAGACCCTTCGGGCTGAGCTTGCCCGGGCCAAGGAGCAAGCCAGGTTGAGTAATGCGGCTGCCGAAAGGGCAGCTGCTGAATTAAAAGCCGAACAGGCTGCTCAGCGCCAGTGCGAGGTGAGAATATCTACTATGGCACTTGAGCTAAAGGATGCCACCAGCCGATGCGAATTTCTCAAGGAAGATAACAAAACCAGAACGGCCGATCTTGACAAGGCCTTACAAGAGGCGAGGGAAGCACGGTCCGAGTCCAGAGCGGCTCGGGAGGAGATCCGGCAAGCTGGGGAGATCGCGGCCGGTAAGCCTTTTTTATTACAAACTAAATTCGGCGATCCGAAGTATGCCCCGCTTAATCAAATGTGGATTTCTCCAGACGCATTTTTTGACTTGCTGAAGAGTGTCTCCGATGCGACCCAGTTTTTCCAAGCGCAAGAAGGACATGAGACAGAAAAGCTTTTCTGGTCACAATTCAGCATGCCAAAGCATCTGCTGTTGCTGAACGAACAGATGGCCCAGTGGGCCGAGCTCCACAAGATATCCGGATCTACCATGAAGGACGTCGTGGTCCGGCTGTGGCCGACTGAGCCAATTCCGAATAATTATTTCGGTTTGGTGCAGCGACTTGTTGATGTGGTGCCGCGTATCGATGCCGTTAAGCAGTCAATGTGCATAGAAGGTGCACGGATGGCCTTTGCCCGCGTCAAGACGTACTGGGCGAAGATGAAGGCCACTGATATTGCAACGAAAAGTCCACCCAAGGGCAAGGACCATCACACGCCAGAGCATTATTTTGAGGATGTCCTAGAGGGTGCCCGCTTTATAGAGGGTCGGTGCTCGAAAGATATTATGTTTGAGTGAAATGTACCAAATTGTAAAAACAATATTATGATATATTAGGGCTATGTTTTTATACTTTTGCCTCAAAGTTTTTGGTGCCTCATGTGCGGCCGTTTTTTATATAATCTGAAAGTTTACCAGTTGTCGGCTTCGGCCCCCTCGCGTATAATGCGGGGGTGTTCGGAAAAGAACTTGATCACTCTTGACCCAACGTCTTGGTCCATTAAGGAGGTGTCAATGCGGCGAACCAAGCAATCAGACTATAGGGCTTTAATACTTTCACTTAGCCATAGGAGTTTGACGGTGGGTCTATGATATAGCCCCTGGTATGTACGCGGTTATCCGAATAATGTGCGTTTACATACGTGACCAGAAGAATGGTCCTTCCTGTAATACGGAAGGAATCGCGAAGATTCCGAAGAGTCAGCGAGTGGTTGACCAGCTCTCGCCTCATCATGACAGTCAGTTTTCGGCTTTCTCTACTGAGGTGCTCATCCGGACAAACCAGGACACAATCGCAGTAGTTCTCCCTTTACTACCCTAGCTGATAGAGCGGAACGTAAGATAGTAAGCACAGGAGCCGGGCAACCCAACTATTGACCAAAGACATGATTCGGAGCTGATGCATATAAGGCCAAAACTCGTGATGCCGAAGTATGATATAAAGCTGTTCGGACTTGACGGCAACTCATATATTGCCATATCGAGCCCCTGGCAATATATGCCAAGGTGCGTGCGTGAAATAACCACAGAAGCAAAATTCAGTTCTTTGAGAAAAGTGAATACTGAATGCGGGTTATGTTGATTGGCATCTGAACGATACGTCCAGTGCGATCTTAAAGATTATAACGCTACCACCAAGGCTATTTGACATGCCGGGGATCGAAGGCTGAGAAAAAGGGCACTCTACAGGTTTGGAAGAAAGAGTGCGGTCTACAAAAAGCATTTGGTCCTCCTGCCGCACGTCTACGCTGCCTTGCCTTGGTTAAAGGACTTCTCAGCAAGAATAGTCACCTGTGGTAAAAGATAAAAAACAGTTAGAAAAAGGAAAGAGACTAGTAGAGTGCAGACCGCATTGTAGGTTTGTCCGTATTGTGCTTCCGCTGGTGACCAGGGTATTTTAAGTGCATAATTATGTATGCGCGGTACAAAGTTCGCGGCTATATGGGGCGGACGATGGAGGCCGAACTGCTAATCCAGCTCTGAGGTTGATCGGTCCTGTTTAATGGAGACCGGCGGCTTGACGGCCGACGAAATGCGCGGCTTGATAAGGCCACTTTGTACTTCGGCCGCAATAGCCGTAGTATGCTCCTATGTACGGAGGGAGCATTCCGTATTCCCGTTTATCATGATGATGCGGCGTGTACCGGGCATCTTAAGCTGGCGATAGGCGTAATGTGGGACTGCATTAAAACGAGCAAAAGCGGTACGCCCGAGTAGTGCATGGCAGCTACTGCGGAGCGGGACAATATCGAAGGTCAAGCCTTCGCTTCGAAAGTTGTTTGGTGACCCGAAAACGACTTCCAATGTAATTGAGCCCGTGCAGTGGGCTTCTACGCCGGATATTGTTCCCTTGAAGGTAGTTGTGGTGGACTTCATTCTTGAAGGATCAATGCCCATTTTGCGGACAGTGTCTTGGTAGAGTAGATTAAGGCTACTGCCGCTGTCCATAAGGACTTTCGTGAGATGGAACCCATCGACAATTGGATCGAGGATGAGAGCTGCCGGACCTTCATGACGGATACTGGCTGGGTGGTCCTTGCGATCAAAAGTGATTGGGCGGGCTGCCCATCGGCTTGATTTTGGGGCGACTGGCTCTATGGCGCAGGCGTCCCGTAGCACGCGCTTGCAGTCCACTGTAGGGATGTTCATCACGTATACCATGTTCACTGTTTTTACTTCGGGGGGGAATTGCTTCTGACCCTCGGTGTTTGGTTGGCGAGTCTCTTCGTCATCACTGTCACTGGGCGGCCCCTTCGCCTTTTGTTTGGCATTAAGCTTGCTGACTTGTTTAAAGACCCAACAGCTTCTGTTGGTGTGATTGGCTGGTTTAACGGGGGTGCCATGGATCTGGCAGGGCCGATCCAGTATCTTGTCTAAATTGGATGGTCCGTCTCTGTTTTCCTTGAATGGCCTTTTCCGTTGACCGGGGTTGGAACCACTGAATCCGGCGTTAACCGCCGTGTCCTGCGTTCCTTCATTATTGTTACAATGTTTATGTTTATTGCGTCATGGCTTACCGTTGCCGTCTCGGACTTCGGAAGTGCCCGGATCAATGGTGTTGTTGCTTCTACGGGCGAGCCAGCTGTCTTCTCCCGCGCAAAAGCGGGTCATTAGAGCGGTGAGGACAGCCATGGATTTTGGTTTTTCTTGACCGAGGTGGCGGGCAAGCCATTCATCCCGGACGCTATGTTTAAAGGTCGCGACGGCTTCGGCGTCCGGACATTCGACAATTTGGTTCTTTTTAACTAAGAACCTAGTCCAGAGTTTCCTGGCCGACTCCCCGGGCTGCTGGATGATGTGACTTAGGTCATCGGCGTCCGGAGGCCGGACATATGTACCTTGGAAGTTATTGCGGAAGGCGTCTTCCGAGTCTTCCCAGCTGCCAATGGAGTCCTCTGGGAGGCTGTTTAGCCAGTGCCGTGCTGATCCCTTTAGTTTTAGTGGGAGGTATTTGATGGCGTGGAGGTCATCACCGCGGGTCATGTGGATATGGGAAGGAAATCTTCAATCCATAGTGCGGGATATGTTGTTCCATCGTATGATTCGATATTCATGGGTTTAAACCCTTACGGGAACTCGTGTTCCATTACATCATCAGTGAAGCAAAGGGGGTGTGCGGCACCTCTGTATCGGACCAAGTCGTAACATAGCTCGGATGGAGTTCGTCTGCGGTATTCGGCCCAGTGGTGGTTGTGTTTGTGAAGTCCGGCTAGATGGCCGTCGTCGCGCGTCGGGGCGCCCCCCCCCCCCCCCCCCCGTGATCCGTAGATCGATCTGGTCTGACCTGCTCTGTTGTCCAGGTCCTGCTGCAGGTCGTATGTATGACCCCGGGCTGTTGTGTCTCTGCCCTTACGGCAAGGTGGTACGGGCTGGTGTTCGTCTTGAGTTGCCGCTTTGTCCCGTCCACGTGGTGGTCGGTCAGCCGCATTACGCGCTGATGGTACGGGCTCCAGAGCCTCGTCATCGAATTGGGGTAACAATTTGTGCTTCAGGTAACTTTTGGTTGGGCGCTCGAGGCCGTATTCCTCGGCTTCCAGGACATTAGTCCATCTGTCATTGAGCATATCTTGGTCATCTTGAAGCTGCTGTTGTTTCTTCTTCAGGCTCCTTGCAGTGGCTATTGGCCGGCGCTTAAAGCGCTCCTGCTTGAGAGGTTCCTGAGGCATGATGAAATCCTCGTCGCCGAGGCTCACCTCATCCTCGGAGAGCGGAAGATAATTGTTGTCCTCCGAGTCTTTGTTTACGGCCTGTTCATTAGGGCTGAATCGCCCATCTTCCCGTTTACCCTGTTCGGAAGTTGGCTCAATGGGGTCTTCATTGTCTTCGGCATCGTCTGGAGTATTATTTTCTCCTGTGCCGGTATTGCTGTTTTTTCCGCAGCGTGATTTAGAGCGGTGTTGCGGACGTCGACGTTTTGATTGTGTCTCAGGAGGTATATCCTCGACTGGATTTTTCTCATTATCGTCGCCACCCTCTTTGGGTGTATCCATCATGTATATGTCGTACGAAGAAGTGGCCGGCCAGCGTCCGGCGGGCGGCGGGTTTTGGGCCTGCTCTTCTCCGGCATCGAAGCCGTAATCGTGCATGTCATTTAAGCCTTCAACAGTGGCTATGAAGTGGGTGGAGGGTGGGATGTAAAATTCCCCGCCCATAGCCCCTAGTCCGGGCTGGGCGTGGTTCGGACGCTGCTCCTCTGTAATAACGAGGGATCGCATTAGGTCCAGTGCCTCACTTAAGGGCAAAGTTTGGCCAGGGAAAAGAGAGTTTGTGGGGCACGGCGGGAAGAAAACTCCTGGGTTGAGCTCACACGATATCAACTCCGAAGGTTCGGAGCCGGTGTCCGGATAAGAGTCCGGCTCTCCCGTGCCGGGCTCAACGGCCGCTGACAGTCCGGCGGGCTCAGGGATCCCGCCTTCGGGCCCGATGATGCGCTCCGGATTTAAGGCCAGAGCGGAGGTTGGGGTCGTGAATCTTTGGGAGATCAAGTCTCCTCGGATATCCGCGACGTAGTCCAGATTCCTAGAACTAATCTGGTGACCTGGGATGCAACTGTCGATCTAGTCTAGATGGCCAAGCGAGTTGGCCCGCAGTGCGAAGCCGCCGAATACGAAGATCCGACCGGGGAGAAAGACCTCCCTCAGGGCAACATCGTTGTAGATGATTGACGGAGCCATCGAACCTCTCGAAGACGACGCAGCGGAACTCCCAATGAAAGCACCAATGTCGGTGTCAAAACCGGCGGATCTCGGGTAGGGGATCCCGAACTGTGTGCCTAAGGTTGATGGTAACAGGAGGCGGGGGACACGATGTTTACCCAGGTTCGGGACCTCTCTATGGAGGTAATACCCTACTTCCTGCTTGATTGATCTTGATGAATATGAGTATTACAAGAGTTAATTTACCACGAGATTGTAATGGCTAAAACCCTAGAAGTCTAGCCTGTATGATTATGATTGCCTCTTCGGACTAAACCCTCTGGTTTATATAGACACCGGAGGGGACTAGGGTTGTACAAAGTCGGTTACTGAGAAAGGAATCTTCATATCGGGACGCCAAGGAGAGTCCCATCCGGACACGGGAGAGAACCTTCTGTCTTGTATCTTCACGGCCCATCAGTCCGGCCCACGTAACATAGTCCGGACGCTCGAGGACCCCCCAATCCAGGACTCCCTCACTCGTAGAGCCCTGTACGAGCCCTCATCGGCCCAATTACTTTTGTACGCTGAGGGTATACATGTATTGTACGTGGGCGTTTCGTTTTCCCTTGTCACGTTCCCCTTGTCACGTGCGGCGGTCGTGGGCTAGCCATGGGCCACGCCACGCATGAAAACTTCCAAAAAAGTCCCATCCTATAAGAGGGGGGGACCACCACCGGCCGCATCCCCCCACCATTTCCCCCCAAATCGGCTCACTCCCTCCTTCCTTGGCGCATCGTCTCCCCCTCGTCTCCATCGCCCCGCCACCGCGCCTACTCGCTCAACCCCACCGCCTCCCTCTCTCCGGCGGGTTCTCTTAGGCTTCGATGGAGCAAGGTCGTGGCGCTGCCGCCACTGCGCACGGAGTTGTGGTCGAGGCCGCGAACACCGCGGCAGATGCCGTCCAAGAAGTGGTCGCCGTCGGCGGTGCGGGAGATGTTGCACCCGCAGTCGGTGGATTGGTCGCTGCGGCGGCGGATCTGGTGGAGCAGGGGGTGGTGGGCTCGGACTCCGTCGTGCCGGACCTGGTGGTGACGGCGTCTGGTGGCGCACTGGATGTAGGTGCGGAGGCGAGCGACAAGCAGGTGGTGGATGTGGTAATGCTTCTCGTTCCCCTCCTTTCATAGTTGTAGTTGATAAGCAGAAGATTTAGTAGATAGGGTTTTTATAGTAGATTTGTGATTGAATGCGGCACCCCGTTCTGCTTGTTAGGGTTTTTTGATTGAATAGGGAACCCCATTTCAGAGTTAGGGTTTTTTGTAGTTGATTCGTGCTTGAATGCTACAGAGATCATAATGAGAGTTAGGTTTTTTATATTAGAATCTGGATTGCCGCATGTGCTCAGATTTTGTTCTGTCCTGTATATGTTGTTAGATTTGTTGTGCATATTCCCTCAGTGGGCCACGACAGGGGCTGAGCAGCCACCCAGTGTATCTATTAAAGTTGTTATTGTACAAATGAGGTTAAAATCCTACTTTCTTCATTTGAAGTCTATCAATTAATTGTTGAAATGAACACGGTACGTTTAACTAGTGCGCAATTTCAAAATAGTTAGGAGCTTCACTTCATTATCCATAAACTAAAATTGTAGGTAGGTTTATTTTTGATCTGTAGGATTGTTGTACTTATAAAGTCAACCATAAGTAGGTTTGCTAGACATGCAACTATGCCAGATGACCAACTCATATTAAATTCTTGTTGCATAACTCCATGCATGAATGCCATATGAAATAGTTTCACACCTAGCACCAAAAATTGCACAAAGATTTCCTTTCCTAAAGCTCATGGCATTACAATATACCATCTAATATAAGGTTCAGAGAATAGGGCAGCTGATGCACCACTATGTACATTACATGCATGAGCAGATGAACTAAATGCAATTACTTGTTGTCAACCACAATGGCTCACTGATTGGCAGAATGTACTACCTCCATTGGCAGAGAGCTGAGCACTCACAAGATTAGTGTTGGTGCCCAGTCTGGCATTATAGTTTGAAGGACCACAGTCAGCATGACCTAAAATTTTAGTTTGACCAAGCTATCATTGTAGAATGCTTGACCTTTGGGTACAGTTTAATTTTAGGTCAAAGTATCATTTTAGATTATTAGAAGCACATTGCAGATTGCTTGACCTTTGCATACTGTGTTATGTAGTTAGTAGTATAATTGAATTACTTATATTGCAGAAAGAGGAAGCTGCTGGCACCAAGAGGAAGCTGGCCATTGCTGGGTCCAACAACCCATCTGATTCTGACGACGTCGAGGAGGTGACCCCAAGTTGTTTTTTGTCTGTTTATTAATCTGTGTGAGATGTTGTTTGTTGATGATGCCCTATATGAATGCCTCTAAATTGGAATGTTATGTAGTTTATTCATTGATATCATAAAGTTGTGTTGTTTGGTCATTAATTAGCTCTAAATGGCATATTTGTGGTCTTTGTTCATGAAACCATATCTGAATGCATATAAATGGAAATATTGTGTTTTTTGTCCATTAAATTATTCTAAAATGGAAAGTTTTGTTATACTTCCAATTAATTCCTCTAAAAGTTGTGTTGTTTGTGCATTAATTAGCTGTAAATGAGTTATGTGTGGTGTTTTTTCATGAAACCATATATGAATGCATATAAGTTTGCTATTCTGTTGTTTGTCCATTAAATTCTTCTAAATGGAACTATTATGTTGTTTGTGCATTAATTAGTTGTAAATGGGCTATTATGTTTGTTTGTTCATTAAATTCCAGTAAATGGCAATTATCTGATGTTTGTTAATTACATTACTCTAAATGGGAAGTATGTATTTATGCAAATCATTTGTATGTGCAGTACAACTCTGGAGATGAGGTGGAAGAGTGGAACCAAAAGTCCTTCATTTAGCATGAAGCCAAGAAGATCAGTGAGAAGGGGAAGGCGGCGTACTACAAGTGGGGCAAGTTCAGGTGCCCATACTACACCACTAAGCCAATTCCCAAGGATGGGCTGTATGAGCACCTTATGTTGGATGCATGCGGTTTAGCGACGAGTGTGGGAGCGACGTGAAGATCAGGGCAGAGCATGCAGCCCTCCTGAAGGCCATGGGTCCCATCTAGTCACCCTCTGTGAAGCTGGTAGTGGTACTAATCATCAGTATAGTTGATGATGTTTTACTTTTGCACTAGTATGGTTGTGAACTATGAATCTGGAAGGTGGAAGTGGTTGTGAACTGTTTGAAGGTTGTAGTATGGCAGACTCTTAAGTAATCTAGTATGTCTCTGAAGTATATCAACTGTCTAGATGCAGATCAGCTATGCTTTGTTGCAGTGTTTATATTCTGATGCTGCAATGATCACAGTAGGTGCTTCAATGTTGCTTGACTGACGAGACATGCTGCATACAGTGGCCATGTGCTTGGTAATGGAGTGTGTGAAGAACAACAATGGAATGAAGATTTAAGGGATTTTTGTAATAAAAGCGTGAAATCCAAGAAAGAAATTATCCTATTTATTTGAATTTGTTAACTGAAACTGATTTATAAGAAAAAGAACGAGTAAATGTTAGAAAGAAAAAGTAGTGTTTGCAAAATATAACGTTTGAATTAGCATGGAATTTTTTTGTCGATGTTTTCATCTGTCGCATCTATTTGTCTTACCATTACAAATGTTTTTTATAAAGAAGTACACAAGCCTTATCTACATAGGATAGAAAGTGAAATACATGGACTTGAGGTTTTCATAAGTTAGCATGATTGAATCTTCCATTACAAATATATTATAAAAATTAGAAAATGTTGAAAATCATTTTTGTCAATGTTCTTAAGTTAGCATGATTGAATATTCCATTTCAAATATATTTTTAAAATTATAAAATGTTGAAAATCTTTTTTTGTCAATGTTCATAAGTTAGCATGATTGAAACTTCCATTTTAAATATATTATAAGAATTAGAAAAATTTGAAAATCTTTTTTGTCAATGTTCATAAGTTAGCAAGATTGAATCTTCCATTTCAAATATATTTTAAAAAGTGGAAATTTTGGAGGTGGTCGAAAAAATCACCGCCTTCCGGAGGGACCATTTGGTCTAACTTAAGGCAGTTTTTGAAAAAAGGTGATTTTTTGCACCACCTCCAAATCACCCAAATTTTCTTTTACATGGTGACCCACATGTGCCAAACATGGCTATGAAAGAAAATTTGGAAAAAAACATTTTACAATGCCCCCTTGAGGTATAGACCGATGTTTTGATCGTTACAGTTTCATTGCTACTGCTTTCTTCATGACTTATACATGTTCCTCTTACTATGAGATTATGCAACTCCCGAATACCGGAGGAACACTTTGTGTGCTACCAAACGTCACAACGTAATTGGGTGATTATAAAGATGCTCTACAGGTGTCTCCGAAGGTGTTTGTTGAGTTGGCATAGATCAAGATTAGGATTTGTCACTCCGTGTATCGGAGAGGTATCTCTGGGCCCTCTCAATAATGCTCATCACTATAAGCCTTACAAGCGATGTAACTAATGAGTTAGTTGCGGGATGAAGCATTACGAAATGAGTAAAGAGACTTGCCGAAAACGAGATTGAACTAGGTATGATGATACCGACGATCGAATCTCGGGCAAGTAACATACCGATGACAAAGGAAATAGCGTATGTTGTTATGCAGTTTGACCGATAAAGATCTTCGTAGAATATGTAGGAACCAATATGAGCATCCAGGTTCTGCTATTGGTTATTGACCAGAGATATGTCTCGGTCATGTCTACATAGTTCTCGAACCCGTAGGGTCCGCACGCTTAACGTTCGATGATGCAATAACTATGGACCCGAAGGTCTGTGGTAAACTACTCACGCTTCGTCGGAGAGGTAATGGTGTTGATGTAGAAGCCCTCTATGATCGAATCCCCCTCTGGCAGGACGTCGGAAAAGGCCCCAAGATGGGATCTCACGGGTACAAAAGGTTACGGCGGTGGAAAAGTGGTTCCGTGGCTCCCCCTGATGTTTTTAGGGTATAAGAGTATATATATGCGAAGGAACTAGGTCAGGGGAGCTACGAGGGGCCCACGAGTGTGGGGGCGCCTACCCCCCTGGGCGTGCCCTCCTGCCTCGTTGCGTCTCCGACTTCATCTCGAAGTCTTCTGGTTTGCTTTCGGTCCAAGAAAGATCATCGCGAAGGTTTCATTCCATTTGGACTTCGTTTGGTATTCTTTTTCTACAAAACTCTAAATAGGCAAAAAAAACAAAAATTGGCACTAGACCCTCGGTTAATAGGTTAGTCCCAAAAATAATATAAAATAGCGTATTAATGCTCATTAAACATCCAAAACAGATAATATAATAGCATGGAACAATCAAAAATTATAGATACGTTGGAGACGTATCAAGCATCCCCAAACTTAATTCCTGCTCGTCCTCAAGTAGGTAAATGATAAAAACAGAATTTTCGATGTAGAATGCTACCTAACATATTTATCCATATAATTTTGAGGTAATATCACCTGCAGTCATACAACTTACGCTCAATGTTCAGTTTGGTGCTAAAACTTTAAAAATACGAATTTGTGGTCATCTAACTTGCGTCCTTGTGCACATACGGTCACTTTGCTTGTATTCAGACGTATCCTGCGCTGATGTGGCATGCCAGCGTGGTTATGCCCACTGTCAATGATTGGGAACAGCTTGAACGAGGCGCGCATGTTTTTATTTTATAGAAACACCCCCCGTTCTATATTTAATTAAGCAGCAGCCCCTCAATAACACATGTGTGTACAACTTAATCGCAAAGAGAATAATAAAAAGGATTTGAGGGGATTTGAACTCTAGACATCGTATACACACATGCACTAGCTACATACTCGTGACTATAAAGAGATGTGCCTTCTTTAATATAGACGCAGATTCTTTTTAGATTCCATTTTTCCCCACGTTCAGCCAGGAAACCGGTTCCAAAAAATCTCACCTTTTTGGCCAAAAAATTTCAAATGAAATTCAAATTTAAAAAATCGCAAGTTCAATTCATTGTCGTTCTGATATTGTATGCATACGAGAGATATATATTTGACATGGTTTCTGTCATTTAAATTAAAAAATTCAGGCAATAACATATTTTTCCGGGGACCACAAAAATTTCTGGTAACCGATCTGTTATCAGAAATTCGGTCCAGGAGAAAAAACCTGAATACGAGTAGTTTTAATTTCCAAATATAAAATTTATTGTTTATCTTTTAGACAATTATAGGTACTTGGTGTAGTGGTTAGCTCCTGCGGTTTCACACTTGAGGTCGACGAATGGAATCCATCGGGCCCCTTTTTTCCCCGCGGAATTATCCATGCGCCCAAGTTACAAATTTTTTGTTGACTCACTGATGGGTGGGCCCTGTGTAGATTAGTCTAGTTACCTGGTTAGCCTAACCTGTTGTTAGTATCACACTGATTAGTGGCCCCACCCCTAAATTACCAGTTAGACATGTGTGTCTATTTATCTGATTAACCTGGACAAACTTGACATGTTTTTCTTTTTGAGAATAACTTGACGTTCTTTTGTGTGCAATCAAATAGATTTTAGTTGTGCATGTACAACATCAAGCAGCACTCGTGGGATGGATGTATTGTTTAATTAACAGGATGTTGGTTCGAACCCAATCTACCCCATCCTTTTTTCATTATATTTGACGTCTTTTGTCGTCATTAAATAAATTACATAGGGATTTTCTGAAATGAAAAACGGCGTGCTAGGGTCACCGAGCACCTTGTGCACTCCTAGTCACTGACAGGTGGGCCTCCGTCAAGCTGGCGCGCCATGTGGGCAGGCCATACGGCTAGATACGAGCGAAGTGACCGTATTTGCACGATAACGCAAGTTGGATAACCATAAATTCGTATTTTCAAAGTTTTAGCATCAAACTGAACATTGAGCGCAAGTTCTATAACTCTCGGTGATATTACATCTATAATTTTATTTATTGTGGCATGAACGTTTAGATCCGAAAGATTCAAGACAAAAGTTTAATACTGACATCTATATCTATACCTACTAATAAAAGAAATAGGTATTCTTGGTCCGTCATGGCGTTTTGCAGAAACCCCCTGAGTTTTTATTGTAATGAAACCGTGGTACTGATATAAGTTAAAAAAACGATTCGTTTACATTTTATAATAACGCCTTTGACTTTTAAAATAATCAACGTGCGGTCTTTAATAATAAAAAGAGGTGCACGCTGGGACTCGAACCCATGACCTCTCGCAGTGTCTCGGTACATGCCATAGTTAGTCCGACTCAGTATCAAAATAACACCCAAAAAATATACTCAATGAAAGAGTCCGAATCTTACTTAGATACATACAGGAGTCTGAATCCTACTTAGATACATACACCACGTTCACGTCCAGGGCCACATCATACCGGGCCGTGTATACGTACATGCCATAGTCAGTCCGACTCAGTACCAAAATAACACCCAAAAAATATACTCAATGAAAGAGTCTGAATCCTACTTAGATACATACAGGAGGCCGAAACCTACTTGGAGTCAGGTATCGCTGGTGCTACAAATACACCTGTACCTCCACGTGATTCTTACACAATCTCAAGTCTTCAATTCAATTAAATAGAATCAGTTTCACACGTCGCCTTCTAGATACCTTTGGTTCAATTAAGCTGCTAAGCTCCCAAGTCAGATTAACATCAGGTATTTTCGTTGCGTATTTTCATATACGACATCCTTCAACATCTCTTTCTTTTTGCGAATTCTTCAACATCTTTAGGAACACCGGTACCTGCCATGAAATGAATAAGTTTATCATTAGCAATTTGAAATTTCCGAACAAATAGTACACCAAACCGTACTTTGAGCAACAAATTTACAAGATTTTATATATGATACACTGAATCATATTTAAACATCATTGTTGACAAGGAAAAAATAGATGCAATTATTTGACTAGATTGCACACTGAACTAACATATACAAGTTTAATCAATTTTCCATTTCTAATATTTCTTACACTTCCAAAACTCTCATGCAGGCAAGCATTTTGATCACATTCTCCAGAGATGGATGCTAAGGAAAGAAGAAGGAAACTAGACAGAGAGCGCTATGCACAAATGGCCGATGAAAAAAGAGAGGAAAAACCCAAAAAACGCCGTGAAGGCTATCAACAAAAGAAAGAAAAAATATGCGCACAACAAAGGCAGATATATGCAAAAATGCAGCCGGAACAAAAGAAAGCTAGAATAGAACATATCAATGAATTGAAACGCAACACAGCAAGCAAAGACTCCATTGCACTGGAGAACCCTGCATATATCGCAACTGAAAAAGAAGTTGGTACTTCTACCTTTCCTGATTACAGAAAGCATGTCACACCACGAGAAAGGCAAACATTGCTACACCGTCGTAACAAAGAATTCACGACAAGACAGAGGCATGTATCATCGAAACAAGATGTATCTATGACGGAAACCGGCGATGCCAACACAGAACCTCTACAGCAACCAGAAGAAATGATTTACGGTAATACTAAATTTTACACAATACTCGCGTTCAAAATAAATATACAAATGTTTGTACAACAAACCATCTTTTATGGACAGACATCCCCTCATCAATGTTTCCAAGCATCAAAGAAGCAGATACACCAAGTGACGATCACAATAAGGTGGCGTTGTGGCCAGACATCCCGTCTTCAATGTTTCCAGCAATCAAGGAAGTAGATGCACAAATACAAACATTATACAATGATGTTCACGGTAAGGTTATAAAATTTCCTATATATTTTTATGCAATACAAAAATTACATATAAATAATTACTACACAGGCAAGGATGAGATTATATGTGAGCATGATGCTACCATGAAAGAAGTAGATACACCAACACAATCAATCAATAATGACGATCAAGGTAAGGTCATCAATTCCATATATGTTCTTATGAAATCCAAAGAAATATATTATACAATAAAAAATTGCAACACAGGTAATAATGAAGTCATATTTGAAGAGGACATAAACGAGGACGAATACATGTTCTCTGGTCAAGGTATGCTCAATAGAATTTAAATATATTTTAATCATTATATAGCTTCTGTACTAACTTTTATGCTACAAACCAAACTAGAATGGGACAGAGAAGTGGAAATTGAAATCAAAGAAGGCGAGGAAATGCACAACCCTGATCCTTATGATTTCGTCTATAGCAACATACCCAAAAAAACACGTGCTCAAAACAGAAGAAAATTGCAGATTCTGCCATGCAAGAAAATTCAAGTATGAAACTAAGAAATTATGCTGCAGAAAAGGACAGATAAGACTAGCCAATGCAGATACACCACCTGAACTCATGAGACTTTGGACAAGCAACGACTCTGACGCAAGACATTTTCGGAACAATATAAGATTTTTCAATGGCCACTTCTCGTTTACTACTCTATACTGCCATCTTGACAGAGACACAACTGACATGCGAACAACTGGTGGTATTTACACCTTTCGAGCACATGGTCAGATCTATCACAACATACACTCATTTGGTAATAGTAGATCAGATCCAAAGCATCTAGAGCTATACTTCTACGACGATGATCCAAGCTCAGAGCATCGGTACCGCCATTGCCGCGAGGAAATGTACGAGCAAGACAAGCATGTGATCGGGATAATAACCGACATCCTACGGGATAACCCATACTCTCAACAGTTTAGGAGTTTGGGACGAGCCCAAAACCTTGAGGACTACAGACTCGTCTTAAACCTGGACCAAAGATTGGACCAGAGAACATACAATGCGCCAATAAATTCAGAGGTAGCTGCAGTGTGGATTGAAGGAAATGAAAGAAGAGACACTTATGACAGGAATGTAATACTACATGGAAACAACAACGAAAAAGAGCACATTCGATCATATTACGGGTGCTCTGATCCGTTGTCGTACCCTCTATTCTTTCCAAGAGCTGAACTGGGTTGGCATAGGAAAATCCCAAAGAGGGATACAGAAGCGGAAGATATTGGTGCTGATGATATCAGTAATGATGATGACCCAGGTAAAATTTTCATATACTATTATATTCAAAATTCAATTTAACTAACTTTTGATGTCACAATATTTGCACAGATTCTGCCAACGGCCTGTGGGTAACCATGAAAGAATACTACTGCTATAAATTCCATACACGACCAAGCATATTCAACCCAATATTGCACGGCGGACGGCTTTTTCAGCAGTTTGCTGTAGATACATACATAAAGATTGAAAACTCCAGACTGGGTTACATGTGGCATCATCAAAACAAAATAAGGGCGGATCTATACCAAGGCCTTCTAGACAGCATTCAAGCCGGAGAACAGAATGGAGATGCAATTGGAAAACGGAGAGTACTTGCGTCATCATTTATTGGAGGGCCATGAGATAAAATTCGTCGGTATCAAGATGCTATGGCTTTAGTTAGAAAATATGGAAAACCAGATGTATTCCTCACAATGACCTGCAACCCCAACTGGGAAGAGATCACACGTGAACTACAGTTTGGACAAACACCACAAGATCGCCCAGACATTGTCGTTCGTGTTTTCAAGGCGAAGCTAGAAGAAATGAAGAAGCAACTATTTGAGAAGGCCATTCTTGGAAAGGTTAAGGCATATACATATGTCGTAGAGTTCCAAAAGCGGGGATTAGCACATGCTCACTTTTTGCTCATCATGACTGGAAAATACAAATACACATGTCCGGAACAGTATGACAGAATCATCTCCGCTGAGCTCCCTAACAAGCACAAGTACCCAGAGTTATACAAAATGGTAATCAAACATATGATGCATGGTCCTTGCGGTGCATTGAATAAATTTTGTCCATGCACAAAGAATCGTCCGTCATGCAAGAACAATTATCCAAGGCCATTTAATGAAACTACAATTCAAGGTAAGGACTCTTACCCACTGTATAGGAGACGCAATGATGGTCGGACTGAAACGGTATGAAAATGCCAACTGGATAATAGGTGGGTAGTTCCTTACAACCCATATCTTTTGCGGATGTTCAACTGCCACATAAATGTTGAGATATGCTCGAGCATTAAAGTTGTTAAGTACTTGTTCAAGTACATCTATAAGGGACATGACCGAGCATCTGTACCTGTAACTGACAAAGTAGACGAAGTCGAAATTGACGAGATTAAACAGTACAGAGACGCGCGGTGGGTGACACCTCCGGAAGCACTCTGGAGAATATATGGCTTCGAATTAAGCAAAATACACCCACCAGTCTTGCAACTGCAGCTACATCTTCCAAATATGCACATGGTTTCATACCATGGCATGGAAAAAATAAAGAATATTATCGACCGTGATGGCACAGAAAGATCAATGTTGACCGCGTACTTTGAAGCAAACAGCTTACATGAGAAAGCACGAGGCATACTATACAGAGACTTTCAGGAATATTATACTTGGCAAAGACAAGGGAAGTTTTGGCAAGAGAGGAAACGAGCCGCTGTCTTCCAGGTTGGCAGGATGGTCTCGGCACACCCGGCTGAAGGAGAACAATATTATCTTCGAGTACTCCTAAACCACGTGACAGGCGCCACCAGCTACGAAGACCTACGAACAGTCCATGGACAAGTAATGCCAACCTTCTGTGAAGCTGCAGAAAAACGGGGGCTCATTGAGGCAGACAACACACTAGATGACTGCATGACAGAAGCAGAGTTGTTTCGAATGCCATCATCACTACGAAGGCTATTCGCGGCAATCTTGGTTTTCTGTGAACCCAGCGATGTACGTGGCCTATGGAACAAACACCTTGACGCAATGTCAGAAGACTACAGCAGAAACTGCAAATGCAAGCACACAGTCGAACAGATGGTGCTGAGAAATATCAGGGACATGTGGCACTCAATGGGAAAAGACATAGAATCGTTTCCTCTTCCAGAGATCGACAAACGACATGAGACAACTGGCGACATACCTAGGGAGATCGTTGAGGAGACCTCCATCGAGGTGGACCCTGAGGACGTATCGTTGCATAAAAACCTAAACATCGAGCAGAGGAAGGCCTACGACGAAATCCTAGCCATGGTTGACCGCCAAAGAGGAGGTATATTCTTTGTCGATGGGCCAGGAGGCACAGGAAAAACTTTTCTTTATAGGGCGCTCTTGGCCACAATACGCGGACAAGGCAAGATTGCCGTGGCGACGGCCACTTCCGGTGTTGCTGCTTCCGTAATGCCTGGAGGGAGGACCGCATACTCGAGGTTTAAGATTCCACTAAAAATAGATGATGGAGCTATTTGTAGCTTCACAAAATAGAGTGGGACAGCAAAGCTACTCCAAGCAGCATCACTAATAATCTGGGATGAAGCATCTATGACAAAGAGACAAACGGTGGAGGCGCTAGACAAAAGCATGCGGGACATAATGGATAGACCAGATCTTCCATTTGGTGGAAAAACGATCGTATTTGGGGGAGATTTTAGACAAGTGCTACCTGTTGTCCAAAAGGGAACAAGAGCCCAGATAGTAGATGCATCACTACGCGGGTCGGAGCTCTGGAATTGCATGCGTCAATTGAAGCTTGTGCGCAACATGAGGGCTCAAAACGACCCATGGTTCGCAGAATACCTACTACGCATTGGAAATGGAACCGAGGAGACAAATGATGATGGTGAAATACTTCTACCTACAAGTATATGTGTGCCAAATAAGACGGATGATACCGCCTTGGATAGACTTATTGACAGTATCTACCAAACGGGGAATGCTTACCTAAAAGATCCAGAGTACATCACCTCAAGAGCAATTTTATCCACAAGGAATGACTGCGTAGACAAGATCAACCTAAAAATGATTGATCGCTTCCAAGGGGAGGAGATGGTGTACCACAGCTTCGATTCAGTAGAAGACGACCCACATAACTACTATCCACCAGAATTCCTAAACACCCTAACCCCAAATGGACTGCCTCCACATATGCTGAAGCTCAAAAAAAATTGTCCAATCATACTACTCAGGAACATTGACCCTGCTAATGGGCTCTGCAACGGCACCAGACTGGTCGTACGTGGATTTCAGAAAAATGCAATTGATGCAAAGATTGTGGTAGGGCAGCACTTTGGAATGCGAGTTTTCTTGCCTCGGATACCATTATGCTCATCTGACGACGACATGTTCCCGTTCAGTTTTAAGAGAAAACAGTTTCCAGTCAGACTTAGTTTTGCAATGACAATAAACAAATCACAAGGCCAGTGTCTACCTGCCTGAACCTGTTTTCTCACATGGTCAACTATATGTCGCGCTTTCTAGAGCAACCGCGACATCTAACATAAAGGTACTAACAGGTACACACGATGTGAACAAGGAGACAAACAATAGAAAAAATAAAGGTGACACGTGCACAAAGGAGAAGAAGAAAAGGAAGAATAAGATCAGTACAAGCGATACATACACAAAGAATATTGTTTACACAGAAGTCTTGACCAAATAGGTAATGCAATATTTCAACTTTGTGTTTATAAATTCAGTTTCAACTTAGTACGTTCATTCATGACCAATTTAATAATTTATATTACACATTGGATCTCTAATTTTCTAACCTTAAAATTACTTCTTGTATTCTTCAGAACAATCAAGCTGTCAACTTCGGAGTTAGAATTCAGGACTACTTGATCGTCTTGAAGGAGGATGTCTTCATGTTCTGAACCACTAACTCATTCATGGATATTTATTTATATAATATGGCCAATAACTCATTAATTTTTATTTAAATATTTGATCACTTTGATGATCTCTATTATGGTTGTACAATCTATGTATGCAAATTTACCAACGATGAGTAGCTAAGGTGAAATTGAGACTTACCGGTCAAAATAGAGACATATTTCTCGCCTTGGAGCTGATGTTGTTGCACTGATTTTTCTAAACATCTTTCGAGAGAAACTCCTTCTCTAGAAAGGATCCATTCTTAGCAACGAATGTCTTGCCTTCGGATCTGTGATAGAAGGTGTACCCAACAGTCTCCTTTGGGTATCCTATGAAGACACATTTCTCTGATTTGGGTTCGAGCTTATCAGGTTGAAGCTTTTTCACATAAGCATCGCAGCCCCAAACTTTAAGAAACGACAACTTTGGTTTCTTCAAACCACAATTCATCAGGTGTCTCTAAAGCATAACCCCAAAACGATAGCGGTAAATGAGTAAGAGACATCATAGATCGCACCATATCTAGTAAAGTACGATTACGACGTTCGGACACACCATTATGTTGTGGTGTTCCGGGTGGCGTGAGTTGCGAAACTATTCCGCATTGTTTGAAATGAAGACCAAACTCGTAACTCAAATATTCTCCTCCACGATCAGATCGTAGAAACTTTATTTTCTTGTTACGATGATTTTCCACTTCACTCTGAAATTCTTTGAACTTTTCAAATGTTTCAGACTTATGTTTCATCAAGTAGATATACCCATATCTGCTCAAATCATCTGTGAAGGTGAGAAAATAACGATACCCACTGCGAGCCTCAATATTCATCGAGCCACATACATCAGTATGTATGATTTCTAATAAATCTGTTGCTCGCTCCATTGTTCCGAAGGACAGAGTTTTAGTCATCTTGCCCATGAGGCATGGTTCGCAAGTACCAAGTGATTTATAATCAAGTGATTCCAAAAGTCCATCAGAATGGAGTTTCTTCATGCGCTTTACACCAATATGACCGAAAGGCAGTGCCACAAATAAGTTGCATTATCATTATCAACTCTGCATCTTTTGGCTTCAATGTTATGAATATGTGTATCACAACCACTACAGGAAATATGTCAACTTGTGACCCTCACTATTGGCCGCTGAAAGGTCATAGTTTTTCATTTGCGACCTTTTGTGACCAAAAACAGAAGGTCAAAAGCTGGCGGTCGTAAACTGAAATTAGTGACCTTCTTTGTGATATGTAAAAGGTCGTTGGTTCCATGACCAAATTTTTTGTCACTAGCAACCTCCTCAGGCCACGTAGGCATCCAACGTGGCAAGCTGATGTGGCACAAGAATCAGCCCGGTCCAATTCGGTTTTCTACATGGGCCTAGCCCAACAATTCGGCCTTTTTAATATAAATTTTTTCTCTTAATTTTCGCTAGCTACATGGGCCTGGCCCAACAATATGGCCTTTTATATTCTAATGCAACCTTTTATAGTCTACTGCTTTTCTATTTTCAGCCATTTTATTTTGCAATGGGTCCCACTTGTCATGCTTAGCTCAAAATTGGTCCCGCACATTATAACTTGGACCCACTTGTCAGGTTTCCATTTCACGGGTATTCAAATCACATACACAATCATTGTTTCGAACAGACTAGAGAGCAAATGAAACTGGTCCAAAATAATACTACATCAATCTATTACAATCGTTACAGTATATTACAACCCAGATATGCCTACTACTGCCTATACAATTACAACACATAATATGCTACCCTTTGCTGATATGCTTCACAGCTTCGGACATGGATTCGCACTTCACCTATGCAAAAATAAGAATAAACATATAAGAATAAGAATAGGTACAGAACATCAAACAGTAGCCAATGAGGGATCCAATAACTTATAATCAAGAATTGACAGCAAATGCCATGTACATAAATAGTATGACTAACACTAACCAGTATGCGTTCATGGAGTGACTAAAATGTTCTCACTAGCTAGGATTTTTTTGGTATATAATATACTGACATGTGCAACTCTCTAAATTGATCATAGAAATGAAAAGTGTAAGAACAAGTTTCAGAATCCAGGCATGTCAAATTTTAAGCACCAGCAAAATAGATCTAACAAACCAGACCATGATAATCATGCATCAGGATTTATGGTTCTAGAAAAACAGTAAAGAGATGGACATACACGCATCAAGCATACCAGCTACTACAATAAGAGGTCCAGATGCTCCAGGAACTGCACTTCGGCAATCGTGCAGTAGCTAGGGATTGAGGAGGATGAGCTTGTTGTATCCATTGTACCTGGGTCATATTTAGGTACACAATTAGCTAATATGTCAACATTTAGTTACCATGAACATAAAACAACGAACCCGGATAAGAATTAGCAGTGTAGTACAGAATGTATCACTATAGCTTTGGGAAATAGTTAAGTCTTGTGGGTATCTAGTTTACTTGCATATGGCCAACACTAACCAGTATGAGTTCGTTCAATAACTAAAAAGTACTCAGTAGCTGACAATGTATAGTTTACACATATAAACCGAAGATTCAGCAAAGGCATGTTGATAAAACAGTGAAAACAATGGTATCTTGTATACTGCCATGCATGAGCACTTCTTAATATTTATATTCATCATCACAACAACCTATAACCACCTATGCTCACTGTTCAAATCTATGCATAGTTCAAAAGCTTGATTTTGAAACATCAAATGTATCAGAATAATCATATGAATCATCATTTTCTCAGCCCATCTACCAAGTGCAATACTTCATCATTCTAGGTAAATTAAGATGTTAAATGACTAAAACTAGTAGTATGCTACAATCATATGGTACTGGTTAAAAAATGTGACCAGAGGACTACACTTGAACACATCACTTGCAATGCCTACTGGAAGGAGCAAGTGTATAGAAGAAAACAAACATTGGACAGGCTGGCCATCAGTCTTAAAAACCTCAATTTTGTATTCATCAAAGAGAATCTCAGGAATATGTTGTTGTAGCATCATCTGACCAGCCAATCGATCATTAACACACGTGCACACACAGAGCAGAGAACGATTTGAAATCAAGTGCAAGAATTGCTGCAACACATAAAACTAGCATGTTACGGTTTGTGGGTGATGGGGAAAATGCATGTGAAGTGCATAAATCACAGAGGGGTGTGTACAATACACACCATCTTTGACAGCAAGCAAAACAGACAGGAATAGAGCATGTCAACTACTGTAAAGCACAATCACTAGCATGGTGGTGAGAGAAGTTTCCAGACGCCAACCATTCTTCTTGCAGGTGCTGGACGCCCCCGCCTTGTAGCGTGAGTGGAGGTAGCACGCAATCTGCACCAACAAAGCACCAAAAACAACATCAATCCCCTGCGTCACAGTCTCACGGACAGCCAAACCCTCTTAATCCTAAAAACAAAAAAGACGTCAGCACCACCGAGGAGGAGGACGCACCGAGATGAAGGTGAACTTCTGGGGCGGCGTGCCGACGCCGATCTCCCTGAAGTACTATCCATTCATGTAGTTCTTGAGCGACACGATGTCGCCCTCCTCCTTAGAGCAGAGGGTGCCGGCTACACCGCCGCCGAGGAGGAGGTCCTGTTGTGCCTCCTCGCCACCGGAGAGGCGCGTGGCGACATGGCTGTACTGGTTGATGGGGCGCTTCTTGAGCGCGTTCCGCACCAGGCCCTCGGCCTCGGACGTTGGGAGGAGGGTTTGCAGCAGCATGGCCGCGAGGAGCGCCAGGTCGACGCCTCTGCAGGTACCCATAGTCGCGATCTGCAGAAAATCGCAGGGCTTAACCGAACCGTAAGAGGAATTTCGTAAAGTGGAGGTAAATCCTAGTGGGGAAAGTAGCAGAGCATGTTGCGGGTCCATGAGAAGAGAAGTAGCAGAGAGGGAGGGGAGAGCTCACCAGAAACCGAAGAGGATCCCGCCGACCGAGCTCACGGTCTCTCTGCAGGAAGATGGGGACGAGGAGACGGCGAGGAGATGGGGACGAGGAGACGGGGCGAGGAGGTGGAGACGGCGAGGAGATGGGGACGAGGAGATGGGGCGAGGAGGTGGAGACGACGAGGAGGTGGATACGGCGAGATGGGGTGAGGAGGTGGAGACGGCGAGGGTCGGGCGGAGGCGAGGAGATGGGATCTGGGGGATCGAGAGGGGACGGGGACAGAGTGGGTGGGGGTGGCGGCGGGGTCGAGGGAAGGGTGGGTGGGTGGGTGAGTTAGGGTTTTTGTTCTTGGGAGAAGCTCCACCGTTGGATGGGTGCGCGATGGATGGCTCAGATTGCGTTAAATTTGGTGATCCGCGTGAAGGCGGTTCCTCGCGTCTCATTGGTCCGACCACTCTGAATTTTTTTAAAACATAACAATGGGCGTAGTTTGTCAAAATGATCTCATATTTTGCATAAGTGTGCATCTTGTAATGACAAACAATGTTGCCCAATAGAGATTTCATTTTCTTTTCACAAAAAATTCATTTACCATTTTTCGAGTGCATAAAAAGGTTTTTTATGAAGAACCTACCAAATACTTACCATTTTTCGAATGCATAGTTTGTTTAAATGCTACAATATTGTGCACAATGGTGCATCTTGAAATGGCAAACAATGTTGTCTAAGGAAGTTTTCATTTTCTTTGGACGGAAATTTCATTTTCCATTTTTCGAGTGCCCAAAATGAGTTTTTTTGTGAAGAACCTACCAAATAATTGTTGCAAAATTGGACCAAATCATTTTTCCAAAACACTAGGCCATATTTAATGCACAGTTGACCAAATGGTTGGGTGTCAAAAGTTTTGATCCACCTCTAGTGAAAACGATAAATTTCCGCCGTTTCAGCTGGAAGCGGGTCAAATTTCAACTACGGCTGCCTCATAGTTTTCTATTTATTTTTCTAAAAATCATTTCTAGGTAAATAAGTATCTATTTAATCAGAGAAACAGCAAAAAAAATCCAAGATTCAACCACTAGCTAGGAACGGTCATTCCCGCTGTTTTGACCGCATTTTGAAACGGGCATACAAAATTCAAACAAAATCAAAAAATTGGAAAACCTTCGCATTGTGTCATTATATGTGACCAAGTTACCAGGAAAAATAACAAGCTTGTAATACGGCAATTCTTTTAAAAAAGTGTTCTCAGAAATGAGCTATCATCTCTGAAGATTCATGGCTTTCAAGCCAAATGATCAATCTTATGGCCACATTCATGGCATAGTTTGTTCAAATGATCTCATATTGTGCACAAGGGTGGATATTGGAATGGCAAACAATGTTGCCTAAGGGAGTTTTCATTTTCTTTGGATGAAAAAGCAATTTTCCATTTTTCGAGTGCCCAAAATGAGTTTTTTTGTGAAGAACCTACCATATATTTGTTGCAAAATTGGATCAAATCAATTTTATAAAATACTATGCCATGTTTAATGCACAATTGACAAAATGTTTGGGTGCCAAAAGTTTTTATCCATCTCTGGTGAAAAAGACAAATTTCTGCTGATTCACTAGGAAGCGGGACAAATTTGAACTGCAGCTGCCTCATAATTTGCTCTTTATTTTTTCAAAAAATCATTTCTAGGTAGAAAAGTATCTATTTAATCAGAAATACATGGTTTGGTAGCGATACGTTGAGGTTTGGATGGTGGCCCAGGGCCCCAACTCCAAAGCGCGTAGACTCACATGCCCGCCGCGTGGTCACCGCGTGACCGTGGTGTTGCCACGCGTTCCGGGTGGCCTAGGCATGTCTAGTGGGTTGGGCACTCCCCTGATAGGTGTCAGGAAGAAGAAGGCAATAGAAGAATCTCACGAGGAGGCTGAACCGGGCTCAAACATGAATTAGCACCCAAGTGTTTGATTAGTGGTACGGGAAATGCACATGGCCAATGGGCCTGAGTTTTGGACGAGGATGATCATCTACTAAGGACACTATCTTGGAAAATTTGCAGCTCAAATGGAGGAGCCTAGGTGTCACTTGCTTTGCAACGTACCACACTGGACAGAAATATGAATGTTGAAGCCACACTCACATGTATTGTTAGATGGGGCTCAAATTTTGTGGAGAGCTATGATTTTGGAATATAGAAGATGTGGCAAAAATTCAGCTCATTAGGATATGCCTAGCCAGTACTTCCTTCACAACAGTTTGAGCTGAAAAAAAACTTTGGAAATTTGCCAAGGAAGATTTACCATTCAAATGGAGTTGAATATTGTCATGAGGCAATGATGTGGATAGTAAAGAATGCCCAATTGTTTTGGGAATTTTGGGAATGACAGAAATATAGGTTGCTTCACAACCTAGGGCAAAAATTGACACATGGACATGACACATAGGCAAAACTGATAAGGTGGCGCCTTGTCATAGCAATAAGTACCAATGCATCCACGTTCACAACCTCATGACCATTTATATTGGTCGTAATCAGGTAGAAATAAGGTCATTGGCGCCTCTTGTCTGCTTTGTGACCATTTGGTGTAAGCAATTTTAGGGTTTGAGCCCTTCCAAGCGAAATGGCCATGAATTTATGACCAATTCAGCTGGGGTCACTAAGAGAAGGTCATAAGTTGACATATTTCTTGTAGTGTACTATCGAGATTCAACAAAAATAGACCACTCTTCAAGGGTGCATGACCATAAAAGATATTACTCATATAAATAGAACAACCATTATTCTCTGATTTAAATGAATAACCGTCTCGCATCAAACAAGATCCAGATATAATGTTCATGCTCAACGCTGGCACCAAATAACAATTATTCAGGTCTAAAACTAATCCCGAAGGTAAATGTAGAGGTAGCGTGTCGACCGCAATCACATCGACTTTGGAACCATTTCCCACGCGCATCATCACCTCGTCCTTAGCCAATCTTTGCTTAATCCGTAGTCCCTGTTTCGAGTTGCAAATATTAGCAACAGAACTAGTATCAAATACCCAGGTGCTACTGCAAGAATTAGTAAGGTACACATATACCTTTGTTCACCTTGCCATCCTTCTTATCCGCCAAGTACTTGGGGCAGTTCCGCTTCCAGTGACCAGTCCCTTTGCAGTAGAAGCACTCAGTCTCAGGCTTAGGTCCAGACTTGGGCTTCTTCACTTGAGCAGCAACTTGCTTACCATTCTTCTTGAAGTTCCCCTTCTTCCCTTTACCCTTTTTCTTGAAACTGGTGGTCTTGTTGACCATCAATAGTTGATGCTCCTTCTTGATTTCTACCTCCGCAGCCTTTAGCATCGCGAAGAGCTCGGGAATTGTCTTGTTCATCCCTTGCATATTATAGTTCATCACGAAGCTCTTGTAGCTTGGTGGTAGTGATTGAAGAATTCTGTCAATGACACTATCATAAGGAAGATTAACTCCCAGCTGAATCAAGTGGTTGTTATACCCCAGACATTTTGAGTATATGTTCACTGACAGAACTATTCTCCTCCATCTTGCAGCTATAGAACTTATTGGAGACTTCATATCTCTCAATCCGGGCATTTGCTTGAAATATTAACTTCAACTCCTGGAACATCTCATATGCTCCATGATGTTCAAAACATCGTTGAAGTCCCGGTTCTAAGCCGTAAAGCATGGCACACTGAACTATCGAGTAGTCATCAGCTTTGCTCTGCCAGACGTTCACAACGTCCGGCGTTGCTCCTGCAGCGGGTCTTGCACCTAGCGGTGCTTCCAGGACGTAATTCTTCTATGCAGCAATGAGGATAATCCTCAAGTTACGGACCCAGTCCGTATAATTGCTACCATCATCTTTCAACTTAGCTTTCTCAAGGAACGCATTAAAATTCAAAGGAACAGTAGCACGGGCCATTGATCTACAACAACATAGACATGCAAAATACTATCAGGTACTAAGTTCATGATAAATTAAAGTTCAATTAATCATATTACTTAAGAACTCCCACTTAGATAGACATCCCTCTCCTACCTCTTGAGCACTGTGTTGGTTTTCCTTTGAAGAGGAAAGGGTGATGCAGTAAAGTAGCGTAAGTATTTCCCTCTTTTTGAGAACCAAGGTATCAATCCAGTAGGAGACCACGCGTGAGTCCCACGCACCTACACAAACAAATAAGAACCTTGCAACCAATGCGATAAAGGGGTTGTCAATCCCTTCACGGTCACTTACGAGAGTGAGATCTGATAGATATGATAAGATATTTTTGGTGTTTTTATGGTAAAGAGTGAAAGTAAAGATTGCAAAAATAAACGGTGCTAGAAATAACTAAGTGTTGGAAGATTAATATGATGGAAAATAGACCCGGGGGCCATAGGTTTCACTAGTGGCTTCTCTCAAAATAGCATAAGTATTACGGTGGGTAAATGAATTACTGTCGAGCAATTGATAGAATTGAGCATAGTTATGAGAATATCTAGGTATGATCATGTATATAGGCATCACGTCCGTGACAAGTAGACCAAAACGATTCTGCATCTACTACTATTACTCCACACATCGATCGCTATCCAGCATGCATCTAGAGTATTAAGTTCATACGAACAGAGTAATGCTTTAAGTAAGATGACATGATGTAGAGGGATAAACTCATGCAATATGATATAAACCCTATCTTTTTATCCTCGATGGCAACAATACAATACGTGTCGTTTCCCTTTCTGTCACTGGGATCGAGCACCGCAAGATTGAACCCAAAGCTAAGCACTTCTCCCATTGCAAGAATGATCAATCTAGTAGGCCAAACCAAACTGATAATTCGAAGAGACTTGCAAAGATAACCAATCATACATAAAAGAATTCAGAGGAGATTCAAATATTGTTCATAGATAAACTTGATCATAAACCCACAATTCATCGGATCTCGACAAATACACCACAAAAGAAGATTACATCGAATAGATCTCCAAGAAGATTGAGGAGAACTTTGTATTGAGATCCAAAGAGAGAGAAGAAGCCATCTAGCTAATAACTATGGACTCGAAGATCTGAGGTAAACTACTCACACATCATCGGAGAGGCTATGGTGTTGATGTAGAAGCCCTCCGTGATCAATGCCCCCTCCGGCGGAGCGCCGGAAAAGGCCCCAAGATGGGATCTCACGGGTACAGAAGGTTGCGGCGGTGGAAATAGGGTTTTAGCTCCGTATATGATGTTTCCAGGGTACATGGGTATATATAGGAGGAAGAAGTACGTCGGTGGAGCAACGAGGGGCCCACGAGGGTGGAGGGCGCGCCTGGGGGGGTAGGCGTGCCCCCCTGCCTCGTGCCTTCCTCGTTGATTACTTTACGTAGACTCCAAGTCCTCTGGATCACGTTTGTTCCGAAAATCATGTTCCCGAAGGTTTCATTCCGTTTGGACTCCGTTTGATATCCTTTTCCTTTGAAACACTGAAATAGGCAAAAAAATAGCAATTTGGGCTGGGCCTCCGGTTAATAGGTTAGTCCCAAAAATAATATAAAAGTGTATAATAAAGCCCAATTCTAAAATAGAATATAATATAGCATTGAACAATCAAAAATTATAGATACGTTGGAGACGTATCAAGCATCCCCAAGCTTAATTCCTGCTCGTCCTCGAGTAGGTAAATGATAAAAACAGAATTTTTGATGTGGAATGCTACTTGGCATAATTCTCAATGTAACCCTCTTAATTGTGGTATGAATATTCAAATCCGGAAGATTCAAGATAAAAGTTTAATATTGACATAAAAGTAATAATACTTCAAGCATACTAACTAAGCAATTATGTCTTCTCAAAATAACATGGCCAAAGAGAGTTCATCCCTACAAAATCATATAGTTTGGTCATGCTCCATTTTCGTCACACAAGAATGCTCTCATCATGCACAACCCCGATGACAAGCCAAGCAATTGTTTCATACTTTAGTAATCTCAAACTTTTTCAACTTTCACGCAATACATGAGCGTGAGCCATGGATATAGCACTATGGGTGGAATAGAATATAATGATGGGGGTTATGTGAAGAAGAAAAAAAGGAGAAAGTCTCACATCAACGCGGCTAATCAACGGGCTATGGAGATGCCCATCAATTGATGTTAATGTGAGGAGTAGGGATTGCCATGTGACAGATGCACTAGAGCTATAAATGTATGAAAGCTCAACAAAAGAAACTAAGTGGGTGTGCATCCAACTTGCTTGCTCACGAAGACCTAGGGCATTTGAGGAAGCCCATTGTTGGAATATACAAGCCAAGTTCTATAACGAAATATTCCCACTAGTATATGAAAGTGACAAAACAAGAGACTATCTATCATGAAGATCATGGTGCTACTTTGAAGCACAAGTATGGAAAAAGATAGTAGCATTGCCCCTTTTTTTGGGCCTTTTTTTTGGCCTTTCTCTTTTTTGGGACAATGCTCTATTAATGATGATCATCACACTTCTATTTATTTACAACTCAATGATTACAACTCGAAACTAGAACAAAGTATGACTCTATATGAATGCCTCCGGCGGTGTACCAGGATGAGCAATGAATCAAGAGTGACATGTATGAAATAATATGCATGGTGGCTTTGCCACAAATACGATGTCGACTACATGATCATGCAAGGCAATATGACAATAATGAACGTGTCATGATAAACGGAACGGTGGAAAGTTGCATGGCAATATATCTCGGAATGGCTATGGAAATGCCATAATAGGTAGGTATGGTGGCTGTTTTGAGGAAGATATAAGGAGGTTTATGTGTGATAGAGCGTATCGTATCACGGGGTTTGGATGCACCGGCGAAGTTTGCACCAACTCTCAAGGTGAGAAAGGGCAATGCACGGTACCGAAGAGGCTAGCAATGATGGAAGGTTGAGAGTGCGTATAATCCATGGACTCAACATTAGTCATAAAGAACTCACATACTTATTGCAAAAATCTACAAGTCATCAAAAACCAGGCACTACGCGCATGCTCCTAGGGGGATAGATTGGTAGGAAAAGACCATCGCTCGTCCCCGACCGCCACTCATAAGGAGGACAATCAAAGAACACCTCATGTTTCAAATTTGTTACATAGGGTTTACCATACGTGCATGCTACGAGATTTGCAAACTTCAACACAAGTATTTCTCAAATTCACAACTACTCAACTATCACAACTTTAATATCACTACCTCCATATCTCAAAAAAATTATCAAGCATCAAACTTCTCATAGTATTCAACACACTCATAAGAAAGTTTTTACTAATCTTGAATACCTAGCATATTAGGACTAATTTCACAATTAAAGCAAATTACCATGCTGTTTTGTAGGACTCTCAAAATAATATAAGTGAAGCATGAGAGAATAATAGTTTCTATAAAACAAATCCACCACCATTCTCTAAAAGGTATAAGTGAAGCACTAGAGCAAAAACTATATAGCTCAAAAGATATAAGTGAAGCACATAGAGTATTCTAATAAATTCCGAAGCATGTGTGTCTCTCTCAAAAGGTGTGTCCAGCAAGGATGATTGTGGTAAAATAAAAATCAAAGACTCAAATCATACAAGACGCTCCAAGCAAAACCCATATCATGTGGTGAATAAAAATATAGCTCCAAGTAAAGTTACCGATGGACGAAGACGAAAGAGGGGATGCCTTCCGGGGCATCCCCAAGCTTTGGCTTTTTGGTGTCCTTAGATTATCTTGGGGTGCCATGGGCATCCCCAAGCTTAGGCTCTTGCCACTCCTTGTTCCATAATCCATCAAATCCTTACCCAAAACTTGAAAACTTCACAACACAAAACTTAACAGAGAATCTCGTGAGCTCCGTTAGCGAAAGAAAACAAAACACCACTTCAATGGTTTATAAACTCTTTTACTAGCCATAGATTCATTAAAATAAGCAAACAACACACGAAAAACAGAATCTGTAAAAAACAGAACAGTCTGTAGTAATCTGTAACTAACGCAAACTTCTGGAACTCAGAAAAAACTACCAAAATAGGACGACCTAGAAAATTTGTTTATTGATCTACTGAAATTGGAATCAGTATTTTATCACGTTCTGGTGATTTTTAACAATTGTTTTTATGAACAGAAAGTTTCTGGAATTTTCAGCAAGATCAAATAACTATCATCCAAGAAGATCCTATAGGTTTCACTTGGCACAAACACTAATTAAAACATAAAAAAATCTAACCAGAGGCTAGATCAAATATTTATTCCTAAACAGAAGCAAAAAGCAAAAAACTTAGATAAAATTGGGCTGCCTCCCAACAAGCGCTATCGTTTAACGCCCCTAGCTAGGCATAAAAATAAGGATAGATCTAGGTATTGTCATCTTTGGTAGGCAATCCATAAGTGGCTCTCATAATAGGTTCATAAGATAATTTTATTTTCTTTCTAGGAAAGTGTTACATGCCTTTCTTTAAAGGAAATTGGAATCTAATATTCCCTTCCTTCATATCAATGATTGCACCGATCGTTCTAAGGAAAGGTCTACCAAGAATAATAGGACATGAAGGATTGCAATCTATATCAAGAAAAATAAAATCTACGGGCACATAGTTCCTATTTGCAACAATAAGAACATCATCAATTCTTCCCATAGGTTTCTTAATAGTGGAATCCGCAAGGTGCAAGTTTAAAGAGCAATCATCAAATTCACGGAATCCTAGCAAATCACACAAAGTTTTTGGAATCATGGAAACACTAGCACCCAAATCACACAAAGCATAGCATTCATGATCTTTAATTTTAATTTTAATAGGAGGTTCCCACTCATCATAAAGTTTTCTAGGGTTATAAACTTCCAACTCAAGTTTTTCTTCATAAGATTGCATCAAAGCATCAACGATATGTTTAGTAAAAGCTTTATTTTGACTATAAGCATGAGGAGAATTTAGCACGGATTGCAACAAGGAAATACAATCTACCAAAGAGCAATTATCATAATTAAATTCCTTGAAATCCAAAATAGTGGGTTCATTAATATCTAAAGTTTTGATCTCTTCAATCCCACTTTTACCAAATTTCGTATCAAGATCTAATAACTCCGAATTTTTGGGACGCCTTCTAGGTAAAGGTAACTCATCTCCAGTCCCATCATTATCAAGATTCATATTTCAAAACAAAGATTTAATAGGAGACACCTCAATAACTTTTAGATCTTCATCTTTATTCTCACAGAAATTAGAAGAACATGCTTTCATAAAGCAATCTTTCTTAGCACGCATCCTAGCGGTTCTTTCTTTGCACTCATCAATGGAAATTCTCATGGCTTTGAGAGACTCATTGATATCATGCTTAGGTGGAATAGATCTAAGTTTCAAAGAATCAACATCAAGAGAAATTCTATCTACGTTCCTAGCCAATTCATCAACCTTAAGCATTTTTTCTTCAAGCAAAGCATTGAAATTCTTTTGCAAATTCATAAACTCCTTAACACTAGTCTCAAATTAAGAGGACAACTTATTAAAATTTCCATAAGAATTGTTGTAGGAATTACCATAATTATTAGAGGAATTACTAGGGAACGGCCTAGGATTAAAGTTTCCTCTATACGCGTTGTTACCAAAATTATTCCTACCAACAAAATTCACATCCATAGATTCATTATTATTCTCAATCAAAGTAGACAAAGGCATATCATTAGGATCAGAAGAAACACTTTTAGTAGCAAATAATTTCATAAGTTCATCCATCTTTCCACTCAAAACATTAATTTCTTCTATCGCATGCACTTTTTTATTAGTAGATCTTTCGTTGTGCCATTGAGAATAATTAACCATAATATTAAGTAGCTTCTCCTAAAGTGATTTCCATAAAAGTGCCTTCCGCAGCCGAATCTAAAAGATTTCTAGAAGAAAAATTCAATTCGGCATAATTTTTTTGTATAATCACCCAAAGATTCAAACCATGTGTAGGGCAATTGCATATCATTAATTTCATCCTCTCCCAAGCTTGTGCGACATGTTCATGATCAAGTTGCTTAAAATTCATGATATCGTTTCTAAGAGAGATGATTTTAGCGGGAGGAAAAATACTTAGAGATAAAAGCATCTTTGCACTTATTCCATGAATCAATACTATTTTTAGGCAAAGACGAAAACCAAGCTTTAGCACGATCTCTAAGCAAAAAAGGAAATAGCTTTAATTTAACAATATCATTGTCCACATATTTCTTCTTTTGCATATCACACAAATCAACGAAGCTATTTAGATGGGTAGCGACATCTTCACTAGGAAGGCCGGCGAATTGATCTTTCATGACAAGATTCAACAAAGCAGCATTAATTTCACAAGATTCAGCATCGGTAAGAGGAGCAATCGGAGTGCTAAGAAAATCATTGTTGTTGGTATAGGTAAAGTCACACAATTTAGTATTATCTTGAGCCATCGTGACAAGCAAGCAATCCAACACAGGAGCAAACAAGAAGCAAGCGAAAAAGAGGCAAACAAAAAAGAGAGGGTGAATAAAACGGCAAGGGTGAAGTGGGGGAGAGGAAAACGAGAGGCAAATGGCAAATAATGTAATGCGAGGGATAAGGGTTTGTGATAGGTACTTGGTATGTCTTGACTTGTGCGTAGACTCACCGGCAACGGCGCCAGAAATCCTTCTTGCTACCTCTTGAGCACTGCGTTGGTTTTCCCTTGAAGAGGAAAGGGTGATGCAGTAAAGTAGCGTAAGTATTTCCCTTAGTTTTTGAGAACCAAGGTATCAATCCAGTAGGAGACCACGCGCGAGTCCCACGCACCTACACAAACAAATAAGAACCTCGTAACCAACGCGATAAAGGGGTTCTCAATCCCTTCACGGTCACTTACGAGAGTGAGATCTGATAGATATGATAAGATAATATTTTTGGTATTTTTATGGTAAAGAGTAAAAGTAAAGATTGCAAAAATAAGCGGTGCTAGAAATAACTAAGTGTTGGAAGATTAATATGATGGAAAATAGACCCGAGGGCCATAGGTTTCACTAGTGGCTTCTCTCAAAATAGCATAAGTATTACGGTGGGTAAACGAATTACTGTCGAGCAATTGATAGAATTGAGCATAGTTATGAGAATATCTAGGTATGATCATGTATATAGGCATCACGTCCGTGACAAGTAGACCGAAACGATTCTGCATCTACTACTATTACTCCACACATTGACCGCTATCCAGCATGCATCTAGAGTATTAAGTTCATAAGAACAGAGTAATGCTTTAAGTAAGATGACATGATGTAGAGGGATAAACTCATGCAATATGATATAAACCCCATCTTTTTATCCTCGATGGCAACAATACAATACGTGTCGTTTCCCTTTCTGTCACTGGGATCGAGCACCGCAAGATTGAACCCAAAGCTAAGCACTTCTCCCATTGCAAGAAAGATCAATCTAGTAGGCCAAACCAAACTGATAATTTGAAGAGACTTGCAAAGATAACCAATCATACATAAAAGAATTCAGAGGAGATTCAAATATTGTTCATAGATAAACTTGATCATAAACCCAACAATTCATCAGATCTCGACAAACACACCGCAAAAGAAGATTACATCGAATAGATCTCCAAGAAGATCGAGGAGAACTTTGTATTGAGATCCAAAGAGAGAGAGAAGAAGCCATCTAGCTAATAACTATGGACCCGAAGGTCTGAGGTAAACTACTCACACATCATCGAAGAGGCTATGGTGTTGATGTAGAAGCCCTCCGTGATCAATGCCCCCTCCAGCGGAGCGCCGGAAAAGGCCCCAAGATGGGATCTCACGGGTACAGAAGGTTGCGGCGGTGGAAATAGGGTTTTGGCTCCGTATATGATGTTTCCAGGGTACATGGGTATATATAGGAGGAAGAAGTACGTCGGTGGAGCAACGAGGGGCCCACTAGGGTGGAGGGCGCGCCCCCCCTGCCTCGTGCCTTCCTCGTTGATTACTTTACGTAGACTCCAAGTCCTTTGGATCACGTTTGTTCCGAAAATCACATTCCCGAATGTTTCATTCCGTTTGGACTCCGTTTGATATCCTTTTCCTTTGAAACACTGAAATAGGCAAAAAACAGCAATTTGGGCTGGGCCTCCGGTTAATAGGTTAGTCCCAAAAATAATATAAAAGTGTATAATAAAGCCCAATAAACATCTAAAACAGAATATAATATAGCATGGAACAATAAAAAATTATAGATACGTTGGAGACGTATCACCCTCTAATCATCTAAGTGATCACGTGATCCAAATCAACTAAACCATGTCCGATCATCACGTGAGATGGAGTAGTTTTCAGTGGTGAACATCACTATGTTGATCATATCTACTATATGGTTCACGCTCGACCTTTCGGTCTCAGTGTTCCGAGGCCATATATGCATATGCTAGGCTCGTCAAGTTTAACCCGAGTATTCTGCGTGTGCAAAACTGGCTTGCACCCGTTGTATGTGAACATAGAGCTTATCACACCCGATCATCACGTGGTGTCTCGGCACGACGAACTTTCGCAACGGTGCATAATCAGGGAGAACACTTATACCTTGAAATTTAGTGAGAGATCATCTTATAATGCTACCGTCAACCAGAGCAAAAATAAGATGCATAAAAGATAAACATCACATGCAATCAATATAAGTGATATGATATGGCCATCATCATCTTGTGCCTTTGATCTCCATCTCCAAGGCACCGTCATGATCACCATCGTCACTGGCGCGACACCTTGATCTCCATCGTAGCATCGTTGTCGTCTCGCCAACTATTGTTTCTACGACTATCGCTACCGCTTAGTGATAAAGTAATAACAATTATAGGGCGATTGCATTGCATACAATAAAGCGACAACCCTATGGCTTCTGCCAGTTGCCGATAACTCTTTTACAAAACATGATCATCTCATACAATAAAATTTAGCATCATGTCTTGACCATATCACATCACAACATGCCCTGCAAAAACAAGTTAGACATCCTCTACTTTGTTGTTGCAAGTTTTACGTGGCTGCTACGGGCTGAGCAAGAACCATTCTTACCTACGCATCAAAACCACAACGATATTTCGTCAAGTATGTGATGTTTTAACCTTCAACAAGGACCGGGTGAAGCCACACTCGATTCAACTAAAGTTGGAGAAACTGACACCCGCCAGCCACCTGTGTGCAAAGCACTTCGGTAGAACCAGTATCGCGTAAGCGTACGCGTAATGTCGGTCCGGGCCGCTTCATCCAACAATACCGCCGAATCAAAGTATGACATGCTGGTAAGCAGTATGACTAGTATCGCCCACAACTCACTTGTGTTCTACTCGTGCATATAACATCTACGCATAAACCTGGCTCGGATGCCATTGTTGGGGAACGCAGTAATTTCAAAAATTTCCTACGCACATGCAAGATCATGGTGATGCATAGCAACGAGCGGGAGAGTGTTGTCCACGTACCCTCGTAGACCGTAAGCGGAAGCGTTATGACAACGCGGTTGATGTAGTCATATGTCTTCAAGATCCGACCGATCCTAGTACCGAAAGTACGGCACCTCCGCGATCTGCACACGTTCGGCTCGGTGACGTCCCACGAACTCACGATCCAGCAGAGTGTCGAGGGAGAGCTTCGTCAGCACGACGGCATGATGACGGTGATGATGAAGCTACCGGTGCAGGGCTTCGCCTAAGCACTGCAACGATATGACTGAGGTGGATTATGGTGGATGGGGGCACCGCACACGGCTGTAAACAATCAACTTGTGTGTCCTAGGGTGCCCCCCTACCCCCGTATATAAAGGAGCAAGGGGGAGGCCGGCCGGCCTTGGGGCGTACCAAGGAGGGGGGGAGTCCTCCTCCTAGTGGGAGTAGGACTCCCCTTTCCTAGTCCAACTAGGAAGGAGGAAGGGGGAAGGAAGGAGAGGGAGAGAGGGAGGAAAGAGGGGGCGCCGCCCCCTCCTTGTCCAATTCGGACTCCCAAAGGGGGGCGCGCGGCCAGCCCTAGGCCCTCTCCTCTCTCTCTCCCACAAGGCCCATGTTGGCCCATTAGTTCCCCCGGGGTTCCGATAACCCCCCGGCACTCCGATAATTATCCGATGACCCCCGGAACACTTCCGGTGTCTGAATATAGTCATCCAATATATCAATCTTTATGTATTGACCATTTCGAGACTCCTAGTCATGTCTGTGATCACATCCGGGACTCCGAACTATCTTCGGTACATCAAAACACATAAACTCATAATACCGATCGTCACCGAACGTTAAGCGTGCGGACCCTATGGGTTCGAGAACTATGTAGACATGACTGAGACATGTTTCCGGTCAATAACCAATAGCGGAGCCTGGTTGCTCATATTGGCTCCCACATATTCTACGAAGATCTTTATCGGTCAAACCGCATAACAACATACGTTGTTCCCTTTGTCATCGGTATGTTACTTGCCGGAGATTCGATCGTCGGTATCTCAATACCTAGTTCAATCTCGTTACCGGCAAGTCTCTTTACTCGTTCCGTAATGCATCATCCCGCAACTAACTCATTAGTCACATTGTTTCCAAGGCTTATAGTGATGTGCATTACAGAGAGGGCCCAGAGATACCTCTCCGACAATCGGAGTGACAAATCCTAATCTCGATCTATGCCAACTCAACAAACACCATCGGATACACCTGTAGAGCACCTTTATAATCACCCAGTTACGTTGTGACGTTTGGTAGCACACAAAGTGTTCCTCCGGTATTCGGGAGTTGCATAATCTCATAGTCATAGGAACATGTATAAGTCATGAAGAAAGCAATAACAACAAACTAAACGATCAAGTGCTAAGCTAATGGAATGGGTCAAGTCAATCACATCATTCTCTAATGATGTGATCCCGTTTCATCAAATGACAACTCATGTCAATGGCTCGGAAACTTTAACCATCTGTGATTAACGAGCTAGTCAAGTAGAGGCATACTAGTGACACTCTGTTTGTCTATGTATTTACACATGTACTAAATTTCCGGTTAATACAATTGTAGCATGAATAATAAACATTTATCATGATATAAGGAAATATAAATAACAACTTTATGCCTCTAGGGCATATTTCCTTCACTTCAGGTTATTGTTAAGACCAACAAAAGGTATGAATGGCATACCATAGCGGTTCATCTTGTACGTGCTGTAAAATACAAGCATGTCACCGAAGTCCTCATAGTCATGACGAGATTGGGAGTCACACCAGAACATCCTATTCAAGTGTCCTTCCTTATCTAGCTTGTGCTCGAAAAAGAAGTTAGGATCCCTCTGTTTCCTACTGGCCATGATGCCTATGGCTGTGGCGGCATCACCTTTTGAAAGCAGCTTCCTCTTCTCCCTGGCGCAAAGGTTGTATATTTCACGTCTGGTTAAACCAACACCGCCATACCATACATGTTTGCTGATGAAGGAATCCATCATGTCGTGAATTCTAATCCATGCAGCTCCAATGGACATTATCTCATGCTTCCGGTACTCTTTGATTTTTCTGTGGGACCAAAGAAAAGGTACCTCGTCCGGTCCTGCCAACATATGGCTATGCTTGTCCTCAAAACTTTCAACATACCAAACCCCACGCTTTGGTCAAGCTTGACGGTCAGGTGTGCTTCGCAAAAGCAGTGTGTCTCGGCTCTGAGCCTACGGATGTGTCCTTCCTCGGTTAGCAACTTGCTGTCACGTTTCCCTTGTCTGGAACAAACAAACCGCCTATAATGCATATGATGTGACTCGGTTTTGCTATACCTGACCTTATTCTTTCTAACTGAAACCATTAACTCTAGCATAGCTGTTGTAGAAATCATACGCAGCATCGTGAGACATAAAAGTCATTTCCATTATCTGCATGAACATATCCCTCTTATCATCTGCACTAGCAGTATCTTGGACATTCTTTGCCCCATCATCTTCTGTCACCTACACAATCAAAACATAGCCATGAAAACAGTTTTCTATGGTTTAACATTACTTCCATAGAACATTGATTACACACATACCTCACTCATGATGACCGACGACTGTGAATCCCCAGAATCAGGTGCATCTAATGATTCGTTGTTAAGGCCTGTCTCCACGTCGGATTCACCTTAATAGTCGTACGCATTATGACATTCAGAAATGAACTGAAAAATACAACACAAATACATAATTACTTATCATATAATATTCCAGAAAAAAATCAATTTGCAAGCCAACAAATTTTTTTACTTCCGTACCTCACTAATGTAATCTTCATTCGGGAGCTCCGAGTTGTTTTCCTGACCATCATCATGCTCATCCATCTATAAATTTTCAACACAAAAATATAATGTTGTCGGATGCCACCAAAAAATTACAACATGATAATGCCACTCACATTAAGATCTTCCCATTCGTTCCCATTCTCTGACCGATCTCCACGATCTGAATTTTCATCATCTGACCAATCTTCTATCCAGTCTTTCATCAGTTCTCAAACTCCATGTCTACCATCATATCAGTTAACTCCTCGTCCATCATTTCCTACAACAAATAATATGTATCAACACATGTCAAAACATTATCAATGAAGAAATATAACACATAGCACACGATCACGGATGTTATGTAAACAACCCCAACCGAGGCCGTTCAGATCTGCCAAACCAAGTCAGGAAGATGGCCACGGCACCCATCGTGATCACTTTCAATCGCGAGGAGCAGCACTACAAAACCTAGCTAGATCTGTGGTTACCTTTGCCGCCGGATACCTAGGTTAGCCGCCACATCAAATAACGATAGTCGTGGTGGACACAGCCGACGGCAACCGACGCTACGTGAACCCTACACTGAAAAAGCCCATATCACGAGGAGCAGCACTACCGGAACAAGATCCACGATCGCATGTGCCGCCGGGTAGGTAGGTTACCCGCCTCGCTAGTTTAACCACTACCTCTGACGGCGGCAGTTCGTTCGATGTTACCGCGAGCAGGACTAGAGGGGTGCGGGGGGACGCGGGATGCGGTACCTGTGAGCGCTGGAGATTCACGACGTTGCTGCGCCCGCTGTCCGACGAGATCGCCGGCGATGAGACAGCTGCCGCTGGAGATCTACTGCGTGAATTATGGAGCTGCGTGGATGCTCGCGAGATTGATGGAGCTGCGTGAATGATTGGATCCGGCAGGTCCTACGTGGTCGTGGGATCGTGTGATGTTTTTTTTGGACTAGGGTATTGTACGTATATGATCTGGGTTGTACAGGGATAGACAGGGCTTGGATCTGAGCTACGGCGGGGCAGGAAAAAAACAAACTCGCGGGGACAGAAATACCCCTCGGAAATTAGGTTAGGGGGAGCACCGGAGGAGGGCTCCTCTACTTTGTGCATGCACAACAATAGCCGGGGGCTTTGTCATCCACGCGATAGGGACCGTACATCTTGGCTTGCCAGCGTCGTTGGATGATGCGGACGGTGGGGTCTTGGACACAGACATGTTCATGTCACAGTTTATGCCGCTGGAAGGCACTTGACAATTATGGCGGGTCCATCCTGTGGAGGTGCTCCTACGACATGGACTCAGGTGCTGCAGTGCAGATCAACTTGCAAAACCGGAACATGTACTTTTTGCTTTGTAGGCTTACAGTGATGCCAAAATTTGAAGTCTATAGTTTTTTGTTTGCTTGCTTATTCTATTTAACTAATTTTATTGGCATGTCGCATCTTTCAACAGCTAATTTTTTGTTTGTTTGAGAAAATTACAGGATCTGTAATGCTTACTCTTTAGTCCATTCTGATTATGTTTCTTGCAGATTACATATTTGTATTGTTCAACTAGCCTTCAACTTAATTACTCCATACGGTGTGCACAGCCTCACTAAAGAATTTGCAGGTTGGTAATTTCCTTCACATTTCGTTTGGATGCATTTAAACTCCCTATTGTTTGCATAGATACAGTCGCAGGATTCATAGGTGGCATCTTCCTACTGCTCCTGCTCTTTACCACTGGCACGGTGGCGCATGCAGGCAACCCAATCAAGGTTCTGGCAAAAGCCCTACCCACGCGTCTTTTTACTCCATATTGCCGAAGAGCAACGCTATCTTGCTGGTGCCACCGCCAGCATATTTTGTCAGTTCTGTCAGCTCCAATCTAATTAGTAGTGGTCTCTTTGTATCTCAGTCAAATTTTCTCAAGCATTCAACCAAAGTGGGGATCAATATATCCACTAGCATAGTTGGTTATTATGAGTTGCAGAGGAGCTCGGTTTAATTGGTGTGGACAAATCTAAGAAATTTCCTGGTCCTATTGAAGTTTATTTTATTTGTCTTTCCTCATGCATCGATTGATTTTAAATTTTTTTATTCATCATAAAGGAGAGACTAAAATAAATCTCTATAGGTTGCCACCGCAGGTGGAGTGATCGTCGTGAACTATACTCTAAAAATATCATCGGTGACCACTAATGAGGTCATGGGAATATGGTTCTATAATAATATATTTTTTTACTCAAAACTTACAAGCTAGAATTGGTAGCTTCATTTGGCTTATGTCAGTGCCTGCTTGCAATAACACTTCCTGAAGCAATGTTAAGGAGTTGACATGTTGCTGAAAATTAACTTCATTTGCTTGCTGTATCTGCACTTCTACACTATTTGTTGAATGAAAACTCCACCTCTGTGTTACATCAGTCTTTAACTTGCAAAACGAAATCACCTAACCAACATCTCCCTTTGAAAAACACTCATCTTTATCAAATCATCTTAAATATTCGTGTATATACCAGAACCAGTGTTAAATGCTATATGGAAGTATGACTAATCTTCTCAAAATACTTAACAACCAAAAAGAGATCAGTGGCCCATTAGTAAAAAATAAAACAACCATTTAATGGTTGTTGAGACAAAACCATTAAGCATATTTGAAGCCTACTAGATGTCCCGCAGCAACGCGCGGGGTATTCATCTAGTTTGCTAACAGGTCGGGCGCCCTATTTGGAGGCACACTTCACCCAACCCGCTGCTTACTTCATTTTTCTTTTGGGCTGGGCTACCCGTACCAGTAAGAGAAGTGAAAAAAAAATGAAGTCTACGAAGGCTGATCTTCTTCTCAAAGGAAGCACGGTGGTGGGCAGGCACCACACGCCCCCGCGGAGGCACAGCGCTGGACAGAAAAGAACCAGATCGCCTAGGGGGAACAGAGATATAAAAAATAAAATCAAATAAGAGAGTAAAGATGAAAGATGGATTGTGAAATCCAGATCAAGCAGCTTGGGGTGATTGATGCTTACGAGCCTGAGCACCAACCTGGGTGCCTGAAGAAAAATTTGCTGAATGTTTTGGTAAATCTAAGAGAAACTTGGCTACTTCATGTTTGTCTGACAACCTAGTGCAAACTACCCCCAGCACCTGTGCATGCTAGATGGTCGTCTGTCCATTACCAAACTGTACAATGAATTAAAGATTAAACTGAAAATCTAAGCAAAAGCAAGCTTTTGGGAGCGCCACAAGAAAATATAAAAGACTGAGGGACAAGCCAAGCTATATGAACAAAAGATGCAAGAAAATATTATGACAAAATGTGAAGAGTTTTATATGACAAATCGGAACAGTCCATCAAGTAAAAAATGCCCAAAAAGCAGTGAGCATGCCAACTTACCTTGGAATGTATAGAAAACAAGCTTCCTCTCACTTTAGTGTAGTGAAGATGGAGGTGTCACTGTGCTCATGTTCATCCTCCCCACTACCTGCAAAACTATAAAATGAGGAAATATCATAGCATCTCTCCCCACTGAACATAACTTTTTTTTTGCAAATACCACTGAACATAACTTAAACGACAATGAACAAAATTATGGTAGTTTCATGTGCACTGATATGTACTAACTAATCTGAACACTGATATGGACAATAAGAAACTTAGAAAACATAAGACCTGAGGAAAAAGGAAAAAAATACAATTACAAGCTTATTGTATGCAACACACTGCTTGTTGTAGGATATGGCGTGTGATATGTTCCTGGAAACGGTTACGAAATGCAATCGCAACTTTGTGACACAACAATTAGATTCAATCACATTACCTTTATCTATTATTTTGTATTTGAGTTCCTTAGTCTAAGATAAGAGTTCTCTATTCACTAACTAAGCTTATTGTCCGAGGCTTTTCAGTCCATCAATTAATTCTCTTCAGTTTGCACCATTCTTCAGTCTCCAGTTTTTTTTGGAAATGGAGGTATACCCCTGGCCTCTGCATCATGATGATGCATGCGGCTCTCTTATTAAAAATCCAGAAAGTATCAACGTAAAGGTCTTACAGCTCACAAATGGAGCAAAACAAAGTACATAAACCGGAAAATTACAAGCGGACAAAGACAACCGATACGGTAATAGTAAGGATAAGCTCTCTAGACTCCTATCCTCTTATGCGAACGCCATCCGAACCGGTTGAATATAACTCGAGCCACCATCTCCCATTGGTTGCACCCAGTAACCAAAGCCTCCCTGGAGTCCATAGGAGTGAGTAAGGACCACGTACGGATCCAAGCTATAGCTCTGAAGATAACCTGCAAAAAAGTTAAGTTGTGTTGTCTGTTAAAAATCATATCATTTCTGCGGTTCCATATAGCCCATAATAACGCACATATTCCAATCCGAATACGAGCTGCCGTGATCTGTTCAACCCCAGCTAACCACATCCCAAACAAAGACGCAATATCTACTAGAGGATTGATATTAAAGGCTATATGAATCATTATCCAAAGTAACTTGGCAAGTGGGCATTCAAGGAATAAATGTTGTATTGTCTCCTCCTGAGCACAAAAACAACACCGCGAATTGCCGACCCATCGCCTCTTAAGTAAGTTGTCCTTTGTGAGTATTACTTGCTTGTGGACAAACCGCATAAAAATTTTAATCCGCAAAGGAACCTTAACCTTCCATGTATGTAGTGACCTTGACACGGAGCCAGAATTAATCAGATCCGTATAAAAAGATTTCACCGTAAATATCCCATTTTTAGTTAACTTCCATTGTGTTGAGTCCGGCATGTCGGAGAGTCGAACTTCAATTAATCCCCGAACCAAGTGCATCCAGGCTGTCCATCTCTCGCCCACTAACGTACGTCTGAACTGGATGTTCAAGGGAATAGTTTGAAGGACGATACCTACGTAATCCTCCTTACGTTGCACAATATTGTAAAGGATGGGATATTGTAAGGCCAGAGGCGTCTCTTCTAACCACGTATCCTCCCAAAATCTTGTTGACATCCCGTTGCCAACCAAGAATTTGACCCTACGAAAGAAAATATCCTTCGTTCTCATAAGTCCCTTCCAGAACGGCGAATCAGTCGGTCTGATGGTAACCTGGGCTAGCATTTTCGAGTGCAAATACTTATTGCGCAGGATTTGAGACCACATGCCCTCCGGCTCTGTCTCTAACCTGTACAACCATTTGCTCATAAGACATTTATTCTTAATTTCCAAGTTCTCAATACCGAGGCCCCCTTGGTCTTTAGGTCGACAAAGGATATCCCATCACGCAAGACGGTATTTCCTCTTGGCCTCATCAGACTGCCAAAAGAAACGAGATCTAAAAAAATCAAGTCGCTTTCGGACCCTTTTCGGAATTTCAAAGAACGAAAGTAAAAACATTGGCATGCTAGTCAATACTGAGTTAATCAAAACTAGCCGACCTCCGTATGACATCAGCTTGCCCTTCCAGCAGCTGAGTTTTTTTTTCAATTCGTTCTTCAATACATTTCCATTCTTTAGTCTTGACAGTTTAGTTATCTATTAGTCTTTAGACTTCCATTATATCTGTTTTAGTTTCTCTGACTGCACCTTGTGTCCGATGGTCGCCATGGCGGGATCAGAGCCTGAAAGGAAACTAACTCGATCAATGCACATGTATTGTACTAAATATAGAACTAGCCTAGCCATTATGCCATATTTTTTTTAGAAAAGGAGGAGAACCCCCGGCCTCTGCATCTGGACGATGCATGCAGCTACTTTATTAATTATTCACATAAAACTTTACAAAATCATACAACAGTAAGACTAAAGCCACCGTCTAGGCAACATCTGTCCCTACTCTTATACAGTTGATGTAGGGATGCTGATAGTCTGGGGCTAAAACCAAAAAGACCTCGCAGCTAAGCCTAACATCTGACGCCTGTCGGGTATGGGGCACCCACCAGTCCGGCGCACTCCTCAACCAGGACGCCTGCCGGGTATGAGGCCGCCGCAGCCACCTGCCACCAATCCATCTTTAGTGTTGTACCGTTGCATCTACCTTGCCCGGTCTAGCTGCCGTCGACGCCAGACAACTTCGTCCACCTGCGCGAGTCCATCTCCACACATCGGAGACCAAATCTGCACTGCGCCACACCGTCAAGATCCGTCCCCATCAATGTGTAGGATGAAGCACCGCTCCACCAAAGATGCGGTCCGCTGGTCCCTCGAGCTCGTGTACACCTCCAAAAATGACGCCCCCAAGGGGGAAACGACACAAGCGCGCCGTCGTCTTCCGATCTACTGATCTAGGGTTTCCCCCGGAGGTAGTAGATAGTGGTCTGGAACTTCTCCACCATGATGCCTTCTAGAAGGGAACGACACCGAAGAGCGCCACCATTGTCGGCCTTGGCATCTAGCCAAGAGCAGGTTTTCACCCAGTCTGTTCGAAGAACTCCATCCAGCTTCCTGTGAACGGATCGCTGCCTTCTTTGCCGGAGACTAGATCTGGGCCAGGGGTCCAAGATCCGCCGTCGCCCGCCGCCACGGCCGGCCCCCACGCTGCTCTCGCAGCCGTGGTGGCACAACCTCCGCCGGAGTTCCCCGGGCCACGCATCGATGACCAGGGACACGCCAGCCACCGCCGATCAGGCCAAGTCAAGCCGGCTGCAGCACCGACGCCATCGCGCCGAGCTACAACACCGTCGCTGGGCCGCACCACCGTCTCCCGGCCACCGGATCCACGCGTGCCTGCCACCAGGAGCCCCGCCGATCCCGCGTCCCCCACATGGAGGAGCCACCCCCTGCTGCTGAGATCCCGTGCTGGGGAAGGAGAGAAGAAGCCCCGCCGCCGCCAGCGCCGCGCACGGGCTTCGCCCGGCGGACGCCGTCCGGCGGCAGCGAGGAGGGGGCTGGGACGAGAAGATCTAGAGGGCCGCCGGCGGATCTGGTCTCCCGTGACGCACGCACGCGGGGAGCGCGTCGCGGGAGCGAGACGAGGCGTGGGAGTTATCTCAGCAGTGGTTGATGCTATTGGGGCCGGCACTTGCCCTGGTCACCTCGTAACACAACATGATGAAAACAGCGGGCAATCAGTTCGTCCCAGTCGACCAGCCGCTCAGACATGCCGGGGTGCCACGCCACCACCGTGATGATCAAACTCAGAGAAGTCACCATGCATCATGCAGATGAAGACAACACAGGTTCAGTAGCTAGCAGGGTTCACCACACACAGGACACTTTACTAGTACCATCGTAGCAGTACTATCAGCTTTAGTTTTTTCAATTTTTTTGTTACTCATTCCTCAGTTTATCTGTTTTTTTCCTCAGCTCCTTTTATTTTATAATTTTATTACTTATTCAGTACCTTGGTTTAATCTGTTTCTCTTATTTTTTTTTCATTTTTCTTCTTCTTACTCTATTATTTTGCTCCTTCCGCTCTCCGATTCAGTAGTTTTATTAGTTCTTCTTTATTTCCTTAGTTTTATCTGTTTCTTAGTTTCTCATTTTGTTCATTTCATTTTTATTCGTTTTATCATTTCAATTATATCTGTTTTTAGTATTAGTTTTATTTTATTATTATTATCAGTTTTTTACCAGTTAAGTTTTCAGGTTTGTAGTTGATTTAATCTATGCATCAGATTTTATTATTCCTGTTTGAGTTTTGTATCATTTAGTTTTTCAGTCTGAGATGCTTGTTCAGTTGGTTATAGTTACTTTCTTTATCATTATTTCAAACCTTTCAGCTTTTTCAGTATATTTTCTTGGTGGTTAGTATATATTTTGATCTTGATTATCATTTTTAAGTTTATTTTCATCGTACCCTAATAGACCTCTCTGCTTACATCCAGAAATAAGAGAAGGATGTTCCTACAAGCCTCCTCAGAGCTCAGCGATCGTGGACCGTCGGATACGTTTGCTTGATGAGTTTTGGGCCGTCCAATCGAGCGCGTGGAAGAGTTGGGCCGTCGGATCTGGGATGGGCACTATACAAACCAGAAATAGGAGAAGGATGTTCCTACAAGCCTCCTCAGAGCTCAGCGATCGTGGGCCGTTGGATACGTTTGCTTGATGAGTTTTAGGCCGTCCAATCGAGCGCGTGGAAGAGCTGGGCCGTCGGATCTGGGATGGGCACTATAGAAATGAATAGTTACTCGTTTCGCTCGCTCTTGCTCACTCCGTGGCTCCTGGTTGGGTCTCGCTGACTCGTGCGGCAGCCCATTTGGTAGGCCCCGCATGTCATTCTCTGTGGCTGTGGCGCGTCCCAGGTGGCCCGTCGGCACGCTCCAGCGGTAAAAATCTCGTTGCCACCGCCGAAATTCCCCTGCCCCGCCGAGGGTAATATTGGGATTTCACGTCCTGGCCCTGTGCGTGGTTGACGCTGGTTCGTCCGTGCATCGATGAGGTGGGGGACGGCGCTTGGCTGGCCTCTTCGTGCTCCCATTCGCCCCCTTTCCTCTCGATCTCCTCTCCTCTCACCACCGGCGCTCCTCTTCCTCGATCTGCCGCCATTCTTCAAGTGGCCTTCCCCCTTTCTCCTCCTCTACGCCGCCGTTGCCCGTTCTCCTTCTCCCGCATCTCCTCCCCGTCGTCAGGCGCGCTGTGCCGCCATCCTTCCTCCTCCCCATCGGGGCCAGGCAGAGGAGGAGGAGCGTGGTGCGCGGACACGAGGAGGAGGCAGCCGGCGTCAGCGCGCGCCGCCCGGCCAAGGTCTTTTCCTGCATGCGCGACCTCCTCGCCAAGCCCTTCCCATACGCGCGGGTCCTCGGCTCCTCGCTGCCTGGCTCTACCTCTACTGCGACCTCGTCCAAGACGCCCGCGGCGCCGCCGCCGTCCGCGCCGACGACGGCCAGATCCAACACCGTTGAGGAGACCGTCGCCATGGTGCTCCACTATGCCTCGGGGATCGACCAACCCCACGACGCCGCCGCCGTCTCCTTCGTCCAGCCGGCACGCCGCCGCCGTCTCCTTCGCCCAGCCGGCACGCCGCCGCCGTCTCCTTCGCCCAGCCTGTCGGATCTCCATCGTTCACTTCCCCGGCGTCGTCGTCGTCTTCGCGTGCACACGACAGGAGGTGTGCGACCCTCCTCTCTCGCGCACTGCGGCTGCTTCGCCCCGCCATCGTTCCTCGGGTGTGGTCGCGCCTGTCTTCCTACCACGTCGTCGCTCCTCCTCCAGGCCGCCGACGGCACCCGTCCTCCTCCCTCATCCTCTCCAGGTGGCTGGGACGCTTTACGGTGAGCAAGCCTATCTCCCGCTTCCCTGCTACACTGTATCCATTCGAGTTGCGTATCCTAGATCGGAACAGTATGCCATTGCGTCTGAACTTCGAATTGAACTGCAGCTCGTAGATGCGAGGCTCACTCGGATGTGAAGGTGCCCCCTGCATTGGAGTCCAAGGATGCACTGTATGCGTGAGGTGTCACACGCATCCATGGTTTTCTGGGACTTGCTTATTATATTCAACAATTGCATATTTAGAGTGCGTTCGATCCTATGATGCAGCTTAACAAAGACACGTATTTGTACATGTTCAACCAGTGCCATAACTGAATGTTGAGATTGCTGATTGTACTATAAATATGAATGCATGAGAATTCATTAATGTTAGCCGATGCTGGTAAATGGTGTTGAGCCTGCAAGCTGATTTTGCCTTGGCTCAGTTACATAAAAAAAATCCTGTGTCTATTTCATATGCAGGAGCATGACACTTCACAATTGTCCATTGTTTCTATCATTCTTTTTCCATACCATTGTATTAAATCCATTTTCAGTTTAGATTATTCGATTTGGGCGAGAAGCGAGGTCGTTTGACTTGCAGCGACCTGCAATTTACTCCCTGTGGTCTGTCGTTGTCTCGTGTTTAGACTTAAAGTTCAGTCTGGTCATATGATTGGTGTATGTAGTTGTGGTGGCTTGGTTTGGTTAGAACCGTGTGATTCCTTTTGCCTCTAGAGCTAACTGAATTGTTATCTACCGGTCTAGCCCACTCGCTCGATTTCTTGGATGGATTGCAGTTTCGGGTTATGTCAAGAAATATTTAAATGGGAAACTATTTTTTTGCTACTGAGTTCTCACAGCTTACATCTCTGCTCTCAATTTTCACTATTGAGCTTTATTTAATGGATGGAGTTGCAACGCTTAAGGTACATCGGGATTGCACGAGTTCTTCGTCGAATTCAAGACGATTTGATTCAGTCCTTCAGAGCAGGGCTGCAGGGGGTTAAGTGCGCGATGGCTGGGCAGAGTCAAGTGCGCAATGGTTGGGAGAAACTTGTACATGAGGTTCACCTGCAGCACGGGGGATGCCGAGGGGATGAACATGGTCTCTAAGGACGTCCAAAACGTGCTGGACTACCTGCAGCCAGGATGACTTCCCTGACATGGATGTTGTCAGCATAGGTATTTTTCCCAAGTCATGAATTTATACACTGAAAGTTGACTCTGCTATTGGCTATTGTAGGTTAGCTTGTTATACACTGAACGTGGTTGTTGTTAGATTTTTGTTTCTGAAGCTTGGACAATCGGCTTAAAAAAGATGTAACTTTTATATTGTTTTGATATTGTTCTGTCAGCTTTCTCAACCATGTTAGGCAACTGTGAAGTAATTAGTCTGAACACAAAATAAATCCCAAAAATATGTTGCTGCTTTCTCTGTAGTATAGAGTGATGGTCTTGAAATAGAGGGCATTGCTCATAGGCAAAATATAAATATGCATAGTAGTAGCTTGTCTCATTTATAAAGTATCATTGAATTTAAAATACATGTTATTCATCTTGACTGCCAGTATCAGATTTGTGAAGTTGCCATTATGTTCGTTTCCTTTTCAAGTTCCGCGACTGTACTAGCTTAAATAAGTATATCGGCATCAAACTAGATAAAATTGTACTCCCTCCGTCCCATAATATAAGAGCATTTTTTACACTAGTGTAGTGTCAAAAACGTTCTTATATTACGGGACGGAGGGAGTAGCATTTGTTTGTTAATGAAGGATCCTTAAATTCTCCCTTGAACGTCATACCTTGCCCTATTTTGCAGCTCAGGGTTGTAATTTGTCTAGGAGCCGGCTATTGGGTCAAGCATGGTCAATTTTAGTTGCTCTATTTCATAAAATTTGCCTGTTCCTCAGTGTCTAGGACGACCAGTAATTTTTGTTGTTGTTGGTAGTTGTCACAGCTCACAAGTAGATTTGGTGTACTGCGCATCATATACAAATGCTGCCTGTAGCCAAATATTGACTACCTCTAGATGGATAGATTCATTTGATTGCATGACCTGAATTTATGATACTGATTTTATAGTACAAAAGATGCGAGGCATCTGTTTTTTGTCATGAAAAATGCATAGGACCATTTCCCTTTTCTTGTATTGTTACCACTTTGGAAGAGTAACCTGTTGTTGTGACGAATCAGGTTGTTATCGCACTGAGGATGCTATGGGAAAACAGGGACATATTTGATCTTGTTATCAGTGATGTGCACATGCCAGACATGGATGGCTTTAAGCTTCTTGAGCTTGAAATGGACCTCCCTATCATCAGTAAGTTAAAAAAAATATCCATCTCATAGTTGCCCAATTTCCTTACCGGTCTTGGTAATAGGAGCCCATGAGGTACTTCTGTAAAGTACATACAAAGATGTACTATATATGTAGTATCAATTCGGTACACTGAATCCTATGACTTGTATCTCTAATTAAGGAGGGGGAAATGTCAAAGCAGTTAAAATAATCCTAAACAATCTGGAAACATATAGCTTTGAATAGACATATATTATTTTGCTGAAGAGTTCAGTCCATGCATGTTTTTGCCACCTAATTTTAAGTCCTATGATGATTATAAAAACACCTCGCCCCGCTATCTTGTTATATTAGATGTTCTCCTGCTTTGGCTAAATCAGATACAGGCTCTAAGCATATTCAGTTTAAATAATGCCAGTCTTAATTTGGATAAATGAAATAACAAGACCTTCAGACTAATGTGGAACAATTGGTCAATTTTTTTTTGGTTCTTGTCAGTTTAGTTAGTGGCCTATATGAATTTGATTTGGCCTACAATATTTTTGTACAGTTATTGATTTGCTAGCATATATTCTAAACTTAATTTTGTTAGCTCCTATTTGGTGTTCTTTCTTATAATACCTTTTTATATGTCGCAAGCTTATTTTGTTCACGAGAGTTTCTCCGTGTTTCTGAAGAGAAGATTTGGGTTCAGAGCACCTTCGGTTATAAGAATTTGTTTTCTAATTCTTGCTGGTCAGTCACAAAGCATTCATATTTGTTTGCTTTACAATTTTTCTGGAGTAATGGAATGTTAATTGGCTGGTGGCGGCATGTTCAAGTATGGGGAATGATGAGCTCCTACTTCTTTTTATGCCAGCTCTATGCCGTAGGTGAGCTGCGACCTTCTTCCCCACGTGTTTGTGATAACCAGTTAATCTCCAGAGGGAATTGTGACTGTGATTAGTATCTTTAGACATTGGCCATATTCGGCAGTACTCACCGTCCCTTTCATTTCTCCTTATTTCTTAAATGTATTGGCCTATGGTATATACAACTGAAATTGATGTGCCAAACAACAAGAAATAGAAGTAACAAGAAATAGCTATATATTGGAAGATTTGAATGCCATTTTGTTAAAGTAGTTCTGAAATGCTGCCTCATTTTTTTCCATTGTGTTGTTTCTCATAGTTTTAAACTAAAAGGATGAACTATAAAAATTGTCTTTTATCTTTCATATTTTTTTATGTTGAAGCGGCTACGTAATATCTGTCCAAAGCGATTCTCTTTAGATGTGATGTCAGATGTATTCCAGTTTACAGTAGACGATACAAATGGGTTGTCCCTGTCTTGTGTGTTTCATGATAGTCCACAAGATTTTCTTAATTAACATTTTGAGTAGTCTCTTAAACAATCTGGTTAGAAGAAAACGGGGATGGCGCTACGTTAGCTTTGCATGATTAGCTCCGATAGAATAGGTACTGCATTTCCTTAGTTGGATCCGCTCTTTCTCTCTCGTGCAGTTGTTGCTTCCGGCTATTTATTCAGACTGAAAACATGCGTAGTTAAATCTGAATGCATATATTATTTTGAGGTTAATTTCAATCCATATACCGGTTGTTAAGGAGTATTACATGATTTTAATTTCTCAATTTTATGGAAGTGTTATTTCTTTCCAGGTCTTTGGAATAACAGTTCTGCATTTTCTTATTCATGCTATTTGGACCGAATTTGCAGAACCCTTAAAGTCAAAGCTAGGATTTTGACCTGGTTATCTCGATTTGGCTTTTTATCTATGCACATGCCGTGCTCTTAAGGCTTGTAGAGCTGGTGAATTCCCCTAATCTTTCTATTTGGAGCACCATTTTGTTTGTGGTGCTCAAAATTTCACTGCAACTTTTTAGTTCCATTCTTAGCTATGGTATGTCGTGTGATGCTAAAACCTGTCTCGAATAAATAGATGGCGCATAAAAGGGTGATGAAATTGTATCAGTCTGGATATTTCGCTTGGAAAAAATTCTCACGTAGCAGGAAAGTTCTCTTTATACGGTGTCAAACCATTTATTTATTATATTACAAGTGGAAGAGAAGCTTCTTATGAGGATATATAGTTTGTATGCTGCTTCCTTCGTGTGAAGATCCTTTTTTTGTGGGGGAAGTTCTTATGGGCATAGATAATGAGTACTCCCTCCGTAAAGAAGTATAAGAGCATTTGGATCACTACTTTAGTGATCTAAACGCTCTTATATTTCTTTACGAGAGTACCAACTATTGTACACTGCTGATGGATTACTTAGACCCCCGTACAAAACAAAGGGTTGAATTGTACTATATGTTCTCTAATCCATTGGGCCGAAAATGAACAACTAGATCTGATTGCTAGATTTTAATTTGATTTTGGACATTGTCGTTCCTAGCTATATATAGTAAGTTTACTTTCTTTGTTCTTGCCACTAACTAAATCTTTGTGTTTCTTTTTCCTTTTGCTCAAGGCCCTATGGTACTATCGTTTGAGTGAGAGTAGTGCCAGTGTTTCACAAGGTAATGTCACCACTTCTGAAAATTACGTGTCTACTATTGGTGTTAAGATCTTGCTCCAAATTCCCATGATCTAGTTAGTGTTCTATGCAGAACAACAATTTTGGGTTTTGGGTAATCTCTCAATAGTTTTGAAATGGTAATCTTGCCTGACCATTGAATTTTTGAGGTTGTACTTGCTAATTATTGACCGGTTGCAACTAACTACAATACATATATGCCGCTTAACACAGAATATCAAAGTTGTTGATGCAACAAAAGCAATTGGTGCCACATCCAGTTCGTCAGATGATGTAAATATAGTGGTTGACATGCTCAGTTGTTCCACGTCTGTTACATATTAATAGTGTGGTTCTTCTAACTGTAAAATTTGGCAATTAGAAGAAACCTTTATGGTGGTTTGCTTTATTAGCTATATCAAATATTCTACTCCTTAGTATAAATCGGATGGGGACTTTGAACATAATCAGTTTAAATAATGACGTACTTTTGTACTGTTATTTTCTTCCTTTATCTCCTCGTATTATTGATCATGTTTTGCTTAATTATACACCATATATGTATATAAAGTTTTCAACTTTATTCATGTTCTTGTGTTCTGGTTATACTTCCCAGGCTTTGGAGTTTTCTCTGATAGCAAGATGGTTTTTGGAAAATATTTACCAGGAACTTCAACTAGGCATGAAACACATGAAAAGTGGAAATAAGATGTGCGAACAATCATCTGTGTTTTGGTAACCATGCTGATGAGGGCGGAGCTGCCATTGAGGCATGTTTGGCCGATCGTGGTCCATTAGGGTTTAACTACATAGGAACATGTTATCTTACAATTAGTGTGCTTTTCTACAATTAGTGTATTTGGCCTTGATAATTGAATATATATGGACATGTTATCTTACAATTAGTGTGCTTTTTCTACACCTTTGTGTAAAGGGTGGAGCCTACACAATGCCTAATGAGCCATGCTTTTTCCCTCCCAGTAAAATGCTCTATTTTCAAGTGGCATCATACAGTGAAGGAGGGGGTCTGGATCAAGAGCCGTAATGTTGCTTGTGACGGCATGTATAGCACTTGCGCGACCCTGGACTCTGGCTTCTTGCAAGTAAGCTCCTTTTGCTGGACTCTGGCTTCTTCTTGCAAGTAACCTCCTTTTGCTCTTCTACGCCCCCCTCCTGTGAGAATCTCTGGTTGGATTTGGGTAACCAGACCCCAAGAGATGTAATCATGTTTGGATACGAACTGTGCATGCTAGCTTGATTTAGTTTATAGGAGTAAATTTTATAGATGAATTCTGTATGCTTGCTCGATGGTGATACATGCCATATCTCTGGATTGACTCTATGAGGTATCCATTAACGTCTGAGGTTTCACACGGAAATGAGTTTGTTGCATTCTCATGTTGAAAAGAATTAAAGACACCTAGCAGAATATGATGTAAAAGTTTTTAGTTCTTATTGGGCCCGTCCACCTATCAAGGTTTGCCGAAAGTTATCAACTTGCTTTGTAGGCTTTGTATCATGTATCTTTGTTTGTGCAAGAAATCCAATTGGAATTGGTCTATTGTCCTCCGCATGTACTTTCTTTTATTGCTTATATATTTCAACCACTTACTTATGTTGTCTCTTAACCATTTCCGACGACTCAGGTTGACCATACTATTGTGAGAATCTCGGCCAGGATCATTCTTTATATCATGTTGGATCATCTTGGAATTCGTAGAGCCATTTACCGTCGAAAGATGTACTCATAGAACATAATCAGTGTGATTATGCTTTTCTACACTTCTGTCCTGAGCAATGGGATATGTATTCTGTACTGTATGACTACCCTCTAACGCACTACTCAACCTTCAGTCTCTGTATGTACAAATGACTTGATCTAATTGTTATGGATGACCTATGGAGTGTTTTGCTTTCTATATAAATGACTTGCTTTAATTCTGATTTATCATATTGCGTAGCTTTTGACCTATTCCTTTTTGCCAAACTTGATGCGTCAAGCTTTGAGCTACTATACTGACAGTGAAGATAAAATTCCAATATACTCTCCTGCAACATGCTCATATCACCTACTACTCCACAAGTACATGGTCTATGTAAGATAAACGCTCTCTTTGCTAAAAGCATGGGCTTTGCATTATGTTCCTACTTTAATTACTTTCGCTCCTATATTTGGTATCGAACTTAATGATGAGTGGTTATCTTTTGTGGTCTTATGAACATGCTGAACTCGATGTTGCCTTATAGTCTTATGCCGATATTGAACTCCATTATGTCTTCTGTCACAAACAAATGTTTTTTCTTCACTTCATTTTGTTATCATGTTTGAATTCATACGCTTAACGTAGATTCCTACTAAATTACCACTACTTGTTTCACCAAAATGTTGGGACCGGCACCCTCGCGCCTTGGCGCGATCCCGATCTAGTTTGTAACATGCCTCGTCTTTTCTGCCTCTTTTTAGCATGTGTGCACGTGTGGCTCTTCTGATGTGAAATACCGGAACCTACAATCAAACACAGCGGACAATGCAAAACTTTTAAGGTAATAAAAGAAGATTGAAAAAAGACAATGGTATAGACTTACCCCAAAAAAGACGCATTTCTTGTTGGCCCATGAGGATTTGCATACTCAGCATGCCATATGTGGAGGAAAGGTATGAGGTTATTTAGCTTTGAAAAAAATGATAAACACAAAACTAAGTAAGCTGAAAGAATAATGAAGAATGAAAATGAAACATGAACTGAACTGAACTAAATTGAAAATGAACAATTAACTTATCTAAAAGAAACTGAACTGAACTGATAAAGGAACAAAGAATGGAACATTGGCGAGCTACAACACTTTCTACAGGCGACCCACCCGCCCCCCGCGTCGCCCTCCTCTGGCGACACGGGGGAACCCCAGCCGCTAGCACTAGCACCTCCCTCCGCCGCCCTCCCCCGCATCGCCACCGCCGGAGGGCCGGCAGGCGAAGCCGCGCGGGGCTCCAGGAAGGCGGCGGCAGGGCAGACATGGCCTCTCGCACGCCTCCCCTCCACACCTCGCATCCCACGACCCACCCCATCCGCGGCTGCTGGCTCCCGCTGGTCCGGCTGGGCTTCGACGTGCCCTCGCTGCGCGGCTCCGGTTCGTCTTCACCACCACCACCCATCCCCGTGCGCGAATCTGGGATTCCTCCGGTAGCACCCCCCCAGCGGCTGACCCCACTCCCGCCGGCCCAGCGGGAAGATCCGACATTCCTTGGCAACGGCCATGGGCGCCCATCCCCACGGCCCTTTGATACGTCTTCAACGTATCTATAATTTTTTATTGTTCCATGCTGTTATATTATCATTTTTGGATGTTTTACAATCATCTTATAGCAACTCTATATCATTTTTTGGGACTAACCTATTGACATAGTGCACAATGCCAGTTGCTATTTTTTGATTGTTTTTTACTTCGCATAAAATCAATACCAAACGGACTCCAAACGCAGCGAAACTTTTTGGAGAATTTTTCTGGACCAGAAGACAGCTGGCCAAACAAGTACTAGAGGGGGGCTCTGAGGGGAGCACAACTCACCTGGGCGCGCCTGGGTGCCCAAGCGCACCCTGGTGGGTTGTGCCCACCTCGGCGCCTCCCGCACCGCCTCTTTGCTCTATAAATACCCCGAAAATAAAAAAACCCTAGGGGAGTCGACGAAACACAATTCCAGCCGCCGCAAGCTCCAGAACCACGAGATCCAATCTAGCCACCATCACGGAGGGGTTCACCATCCTCATTCGCTCCTCTCCGATGATGCTTGAGTAGTTCATTGTAGACCTACGGGTCCGTAGTTAGTAGCTAGATGGCTTCCTCTCTCTCTTTTGATTCTCAATACAATGTAACTATTTTTGCGGTGTGTTTGTTGGGATCCGATGAACTTCGAGTTTATGATCAGACCTATTTTATCCATGAAAGTTATTTGTGTTTTGATCTCTTATATGCATGATTGCTTATAGCCTCGTATTTCTTCTTCGAATATTTGGTTTAGTTAGGGCGATTAGATCGATTTTTCTTGCCATGGGAAGAGGTGCTTTGTGATGGGTTTGATCTTACACTACGGGAAACCGTTATACACAGAATCTTAGCAGTAGCGCTGGATAAAATAAAGCGCTACTGCTACTTAGGAGTAGCGCGTCGCTGTAAAAGGCGCTACTGCTATCCCTTTTAGAAGTAGCGCATGATAGTAGAACGCGCTACTGCTAAGTTTGAAATGGGCGCACATGGCTAGCCCCACTTAGTGTCCAGCGCCACTGCTACTTGCCGTAGTAGTAGCGCTTTTCTTCAACCCGCGCTGCTACTAACCCTAACTTATCGTCCCCGCACGGCCGACCCTCTCACTTTCCCTATCATTCACTCTCCCCCACACCTGCGCCATCGTCCGCCGCCGCCGCCGTCGCCCGACCACCGTTGTCGGACGCTCCTGCTCCTCCGGAACCGAGGTAGTCCCTCCCTCCTCCTCCCACCGCGCCCTCCTCCCTCCTCCTTCGGCTGCCCCCTCCTTCCTCCTCCTCTGGCCACCCCCTCCTCCCTCCTCCCTCCTCTTCCGGCCAAGCCCTCCGCCGGCAGCCCTCCTCCCACCGCCCCGCTCCCCCTCCTCCTCTCTCCTCCCTCCTTCCCTCCCTCCTCCGATCCCACCGCCCTCCCCCCTCCTCCGCCCTCCCCCTCCTACTGTTCTTGTATAATATAGTTTTCTACTGTTTTTTTAGTAAGTGTTTAATAGAATTAGTAAGAAAATTAATAGAACTAGTTGAACTAGTTTATTTTTAGTAAGAACTAGTTTATTTTTATTTATAGTAAGTGATTAGTTGAACTAGTTGAATTAATAGAACTAGTTTATTTTTAGTAAGAGAATTAATAGAACTAGTTTATTTTTAGGTGTATTTAACAGAATTCTAGGTTGATTCGTTTTGAAGTGGACATGTCATATTTTGAACATGTCACATTTGTTGTTATTTTTTTAGTTAAAGCATTTATTCCCGCATCTACATCGACAATGCCTATCCTGCATCCTCGTGGTCGACTCGGTGGAGGAGGCCTGCTTGATCAGAGGGTCCATGTCCGGGACTGGGCTCCGCCGGGCTGGTACTGGGAGGTCCTACCTTCCACGGGGCGCAACTTGGTGAGGAGCCAGCCCGTCGTTGACCCGAACCTTCTTTGGTGGCGGTCGCGTGGGCCATTGACGATGGGGAGGCTTGCGTCCCCCGCGGAGGTGATACGTCACCGTGTCAGCGAGGAGGACGAGCACGTCCGTCGCTACATGGTTGCGTTGGAGGGCAGGTTCAATAATACCTGGCAGGTTCTTCAGGGAGATCACTGGAGCTATGATCCTGTGATGGTTCCTTCTCTTTGGGTGTCCACCGCTAGCGCCGATACCCGTCGTTCCCTAGGGTTGTAACTGTATTAGTGAGGTTATATGTATGATACTATTCGAGATGTATTAGTGATAATATTCGACGATGTACGAACACAAGAGATGATTTAGTTTTGCTTATTGAATGCATGCTAATTTGAATACTAATTTATTTTATGATTTAGTTTTGCTTATTGAATGCTCAAATTGGAGAACTACTCCTATTTTGAATGCTCAAATTGGAGAGCGCTATATATGCAAGGCGTATGCATTTGATTAGTTGATAGTTTATAGGGTTTCACTAAGTCCTAAGATGAGGATAATAATGTTTTTATTTATATTTCGTTTTTGCAGCCAAATCTCCATGTCGTCGCCGCTGTCGTCCCCGTCACCGACCCCCTCCGACCTCGAGGTGAGACCAGCCAAATCTCCAAGTCAATATGAGTCCTATAAGATATTTTGAAATGTTTTTGTTCATATTTCCAACCATTGAAATGTAATGACCATCAAGTTTGAATGCAATGACCATCAAGTTTGAATGCAAATAGGATATGTGCTTGCCCAAGTGGCCATGTTTGCAGGTAGCACCTCCGAGTGGCCTATGTTTTACCGGAGTGTTGATTAATTTCCGTTCCGGCAAATTTTAGGCGCTCGATATGTCCTTTTTTTAGCAAAGGTCATGTCGGATTTTTCCGTGAATTTTGGCTTGACTTGTGCTACAATATGTAGGAAATATCGAGTGGCCTGGATTTCCAAGAAAGATATTTAAACGACATTTCGGGTTGACTTTAAGTCTGTCGAGGCTCCATACATGACAATCAAAAAATGAGTGAGGGAGAAATTCTGCACCATATATGAGAGAGGAAGAATCCCGACTGTTGTTGTGGGGGTCGTTCTCCTTCTTCTCCTTGTGCTAGACCTTTGTTATGCACTAGGGGAAGGAGGAGTAACGACCATCATCGACGGTCAAAAAATCAGTGAGGGAGTGTGTCCACCATATATGAGAGAAGAAGAATGTCGACTGTTGTCGTGGGGGTCGCTTCTCCTTCGTTCCCGTGTGCTAGACATTTTGGTTTAATGCACTCGGGACGAAGGGAGGAGCGACCATCACCAACGGTTGAATATATACACCACGTGAGCTGAGAGTTTTCAAAAAAAGACTCGGCGGACCGATAGTCAACCCGTGCTGAATAATTATGATCTAATTTAGTTTTTGTAGTACATAGACTGAATTTTGGAAGTTTAATCTTTGAATTATGAACATAGGAAATTTCGTCGGACGACGAAAGTCTCGCGGAGTGCTCCTGGTGCGGCGACGACGGGGGTTTCGGCGACAGGCCTCACTTGGTAGAAGTTCGGCGCTTCAGCATTACGATCCAGGAGACCTTCGATGTTGAAATGGTACGCAACGACGCAAAGTGTTTTTTTTCGTAATTAAGCTCGACTTCTTCTTGTCGAACGTGTAATTTTTGTCTTTTACAATTCGAATAGCTTATCCCATGCCATGCAAGACGCCATGTCTTGGAGAGGATGGATTTTGAAGATCATGAAAATATGGAAACAAAGATAGTTCACCCAAGGACCCATCATGGTTTTGATTTTGATGTAAATCTATACAATTCTGAGAGCGTATCCAATTTTGGTTGCCCGAATTGGGAAGCACTTTGCAAGGCAAATGATTTCCATGAGGGTATGCTTGTCACCATGGATCTTGGTGATCCTGACATCGAGGAAGACAATATGGACATTTGGGTCCTTGTTGATACGCTTCCAATTCTACCGCTATGTGAGTTTTTCAAACATAGTTATTATGTAATTTATATTGTTTATTTCAAAATAGTTGACAGCTTATTTCCATTGATAGCTTATTTTCATTCTTCAAAGAATGTGTGGAAGATGGTAGACAGAACCTACTACACCAAAGGCAAGGAATTAACTTATCAGGAGAAAAATCATCTGATCTCATTTATTAATGATCTTGAGAATTACAATATCTATTATCAAACTCCTGCACATTATGGTCAATACGTGCCACTAGTGAACATGTTGAGCAACGTTAACATCCATGGAGATGGCATGGTAAGATTTTTTACTATTACGACATCCGTGCATCTTTTGCATAAATTCTTCTAAAACTAAACTACATTGCTAACTACGAAGTTATTACTATGTTTTTCAACAGAAAATCCCGAAGGATTGTGTGCCTTATCTGATGTTTCCGAAAGGTCGCCTTGATGTTATGAGCTTACGGCCAGGTCATCCTACACATCACAACTATTCATACCAGATTTCTAAAACCGATGAAGACTTGACAACCAAAGATTGGAAACAATGTATGGTCAGTCATAGGAAGGTACTTGGAAGCAACATTGTGCGACGTGCAAGAATTGGAGACAGGATAATCTCCATTCTCCATAATGGAGAGCCAGGGCCTATCTTGTTTTATGCTATTTTACCTAAGAGAGTGTAGTAAGTCCTATTAGAGAGGAGTAGGTCCTAGGTATAATGTGTTATTATGTGATACAATGTGTAAGAGTTGATGATGATGATGAGTAGGAGTTGTGATTATGACTAGTGACCAACTTGCTATATGATGTCTCATTGACGAAAATGATGATCATGAGGAGTTTTTATATGACAATGACGTATTATGATGATAAGTTGTTAATGATATGATGATGACGATGATGATGAGTTATTATGTTCAAGTGCATGGATCCAAAGTGACCATTGGTCACTTTGGATCCATGCACTTGAAACTAATCCACAGTTCTTTCACCCAATGATGTAATAACTCATTCTGATGTAAAAACAATCTCTAAACTGCTACTGTTTGGAAACTTGTATAATGGCGTATGAATACGACATAAAACAAAAAAGAAATACGTAACAATAGTAGTAGCGCGGGTAGAGAGGCGCGCTGCTAGTAACTACCAGTAGCGCTCTCTACCAAAAGCGCTACTGCTAAGCAGGTATAGCAGTAGCGTGGGCAAACACATGCTACTGATACACTTTAGCTGTAGCACCGTATCAGTAGCGCGCCACCCCACGCTACTGCTATACCTAAAACCGGCGCTAGTGCTAGCCTTTTCCCTAGTAGTGTTACGGTGCTCAATCCCGGTGACAGATGGGTACATGACACGTATGTATCGTTGCTATTAAGAATAACAAGATGGGGTTTATTCCTACATGAATAGATCTTGTCTACATCATGTCATTGTTCTTATTGCATTACTCTGTTTTTCCATGAACTTAATACACTAGATGCATGCTGGATAGCGGTCGATGTGTGGAGTAATAGTAGTAGATGCAGGCAGGAGTCGGTCTACTAATCTTGGATGTGATGCCTATATAATGATCATTGCCTGGATATCGTCATAATTATTTGAAGTTCTATCAATTGCCCAACAGTAATTTCTTTACCCGCCATATGCTATTTTTCTCGAGAGAAGTCACTAGTGAAATTTATGCTCCACGGGTCTCTTCTTTATCATATTTACCTTCGAGATCTATTTTTATTTTATTTTATTTTCAGATCTATTAATCCAAAAACCCAAAAATACCTTGCTGCAATTTTTTGTTATTGATTTTATTTCGCGTTTCCGCGAGATCTATTTATCCAATCTACTACAAATTTATCTATCTTTTTACCCGGGAGGGATTGACAACCCCTCTTACACGTCGGGTTGCAAGTATTTGTTCTTTGTGTGCAGGTACCGTTTACATAGTGTTGCGTGGTTCTCCTACTGGTTCGATAACCTTGGTCTCATCACTGGGGGAAATACCTACCATAGTTGTGCTGCATCATCGCTTCCTCTTTGGGGAAATACCGATGTAGTTCAAGCTGCATCACCCCTCCCTCCCCCCGGCGGTGCAACCTTGCCTGCCGCTAGTGCTTCAGTTGGGCGCGGGCCTATGGCCGGTTGCGGGGGTGCATGCAGCCTGCTCGTGCAAGTGTCCCCCCTCCTCCGGCGGCTCTTCCTCTCCCATGATTCAAGGTAACGGCTCTCGCGCAGCGGTGGCGAGGTTCCAGTGGTAATGGCAGGTGTGGGGCGCCTCGCGATGGGTTCTTTGTCATGCTGCTCCGGCCCCGGCGGCCTCGACCCCACGTTCTCCGGTGTTAAGGCTTGCCGGCGTTTCCTCTGGGCGGCTTCGGCCTCAGCGCCAGGAGTTGCGTCCCTTCTAGCTAGCCTGGTTCGCCGATGTTCCGACGGCCATGGCCACGACAGCTCGGATCTGCGTCTCTCCAGTCCTAGCTTGCAGGCGTTGCCGGTCGCCGTCGCCTGCCCCGTGCGGTGGTCTTTGCCTCGCCGCTGGCCTTACCCTGTACACCCTAAGGCCTCCCCTTTGGCCCGATCCTTTGTTCATGGGTTCGGAGGCAGTGCCACCCTCCGTCGGTAGGTGCAGCCCCACTAATCCAACCAGAGCTGGCTTCCTCATCCTCGACTCCATCATCAGCGGCTATGGGATTGCTCAGCCTCAGGCAGGGAGAAACCCCTGCTCGGCTTGCGCGTGCTGGCAGCGGTGGCACCTACGGGTGTCGTTTTCCTTCTTGGAGGCGCTGCCACGACCTTGAGCTATGCCCCTCTTCGAGCTCAGGGGAAACCCTAGGTCTGGCTCCTCCGGACCGGATGGCGACGGCGTCTCGGTGTTGTCTTTCTTCATCAAGGCGCTATCTTGCTCGCTCGCGGTGTCCCCGGTGTTGACCTTGGGGATGTGTTTTGCCGCTCTTAGTTTTGGCTTGGTTAGGTTTTAGCTGTGTTGTCTCTCCTGTTCGGGCTGAGCACCCCTTGTACCTCTGCTCCGGGTACCATGTTCACGCTTGTCTGCGTTCGTGTCATGTGTTGTACCACTCACTATCCTTCTTCTTTTCCTTCTATCAATGAAATGGTACGCAAGCTTTGCGTATTTGCGGAAAAAAGAACATTGGTGAGCTTAAGATGAAACTAGACTGAACATATAACTGACTATAAATGACTGAAACTGATTGACACTACTACTACAAATGTCATAACTCCATAGAAGACTGATTCACAAACATGAGGATTTTTATTACTTACCAAGCGTAATTCAAACTGAAACGAATCAGCAGACAATCAATAGCCGAGCGTTGCTACCAATAAGCCTAGTTTGTAGCCAAAATTAGTGATGAACTAATGAAAAGCAACAACAATAATCAGTGCTCATGTGAACGAAATCACCTAACATTATTGACTGAAATATGCAAGCAAAACCAGGAACCCCCCGGGAAAGAATTGATTTCCATGGATGAAAAAGAATCATATAGCGACTGAATCCGGCACTGGAGCTACTAAACGAGGCCGGGATGTGTTTCTACATTGGTAAATCGATGGGCACCGAGGGCTGGGAGATTGGATGATTTGCCACACTTTACTTGGTGATTAGATGATTTGCCCCACTTTAGTTAGGATTAGATGATTTGCCCCAATTTTGTTTTATCTTTTGATCATTTGCCCTAATCCGTATTCTAATGAATTCTTAATTATTTTAATTCAAAGAATCAACATGGAATGACCTTCATTCCCCTATGCCAGTTTTGCAATTTGTCCACCTAACCTTCTCCCTACATGGTTCGACCGAGCCAATCCAGTTCACCCCAGCAAACCAATCGAGTCGTCTCATCGCTGTGTTCATTCTCACACTAGTAGAAAACTGACCATTAGTTCGGAGCATTAGTCTCGGCTGGGTTTGGGCCCGAGACTAATGTGAGCATTAGTCCTGGTTCCAGCGGCTAGGAGCGGATGGGGGCACATACACCTCTAGTTCTGGTTCAAATGGGACCTCTAGTCCCGGTTGGTGATACCAACCGGGACTAAAGGGGTGGTGGCAGGCTGGGGCCCCTGCGAGCAACTTTAGTCCTAGTTGGTGACACCAACCGGGACTAAAGATATCCTATATGAAGGTGCTTCGTCCAGCCCGAGGCCAAACTTTCTCTCCTCTCTGTTTCCTTCCCCAAGCTCGAGTTCATTCTCCATTTTTGCCAAGATTTGTCAAGATTGGAGGCACCCCATATATCCAAGAGTTCAAAAAGGTTAGCAACTTCATCCTTTCATCTCTCATTGCTAGTTTAGCTCATTTCATGCTCTATAAGTATAGAAATTTGTGGGTTTTAGTTTGGGAGTAATTATGTGGGAGTTTATTTTATTTGTATGCAATTTGAGCTCAAATTAACTTCCTAGTTTGCATATATGTAGGTGTGGTTTACTTAGTGCCTTCCCATCCCCGTCCTCACGCCCGTTGATCGCCTGCGCCGTCCCGTCGCCGACACCAACTTGGTGATCCCCGTGTTCTTATCCTTTTTGTAAAAAAAATCTTAGTTGAATGATTTAGATAGTTACTTGTATAATTTTCATACTTGTATGATTGTTTGTTATATATGTGCCATGGTTTTGATATCCGTCCCCGCTGGCCCTCGTCTGGTTTATGATTCGAATGTGGTATATTATGTTGTATAACTATTTGTTTCATTTTGTGTTTATGACAATTATGCCCACCAAGTTGACATAGATATTTTTATCTATGAGGTATGTGAACCGAAAATTGCAACCGACCCTCTTGTCGAGAAGTTAAATTTAGTTGAAAAAGAAAACGATTGTTTGAAAGAAAAATTGAAACGAATTGAAGAAGAGAAGATGAAATTGGAGTTGTATGTTGTCAATGTCGTCGATGATCACAAGATCAAGATGGATGCAATGTGCTTGAAGATTAGAATGATTAGAAAATATGCTATTAATAAAGAGGCTTGTATCATTATGCTGTTGGATCAATTATTAGCTTACTTGGGATTTTGATCACATTTGTTGTTGCATTTAAATGCTTTAGCTAGATAGTTGTATGTTGTTTTATGAGAAGTATGTATGAACTTTATGTACGAAATTAGGACAACGTACGCAATTTGTATATCAATCATGTGTAAAAAAATCAGAATTTTATCACACTCCAGTGAATTTTAACAATTCTGCTCCTGGACGCAAAAGTTTCTGTTTTCTAGTAGGATCTAATCAACTATCACCCAAATTATCCCAAAGACTTTACTTGGCATAGACACCAACTGAAACATAAAAAGCACAATCATAACAGAAGTATAATTGCATATTTATTGAAGAACAGAAAGAAAAACAAAAATTCAAAGATAACTATTGGGTTGCCTCCTAACAAGCCCTATCATTTTACGCCCCTAGCTAGGCATAATGCATAGATTCAAGAATTGTCATCTTTCTTCATATTTTCTATAGATGTGTTTTTGTTAGGAGGTTTTTCAAATATAACTTGGACCATATTATCCATAGAAATTTTAGCATTATCAAGTTGTCCATCTGCATAACCCCTTTGATTACCGGCTACAATCCAAGAATATTGTTGATTGACATCATTGAAAACTTGTTGGATCATATCCAAAACAGAAACTTCCTTTTTCAGGTTCTCATCAAGGATGCGATCATTGCTAATCAAATGTCTTAATACATAATCACTATTGTAAAGGATCTCATCTATTACCTGTTTTTCATGGTTCATACCATAAAAATCAAAGATCTCTTTAACATCCCGCACTATGTAATCAAATTCTTTCATAATGACAAGGGTGTCTATCTTTTTAGCTCTAGGATCCTTTATAACAGGTAGCTCATAAAACAGTATTTGCAAGGTAGGATGAGTACGAATAAATCTTTTCTCAAGTTTAAGAACAAGTGCTGAAATAGCTTCCGCATAAGTTTTAGTTCTTTTAAGTATAGGAGCATCATCACAAGTCAAAGTTCCAACACAATTAAAGAATTCTTGGATGTCACATTTTCCTATAACATTCCCTTGTCCCAAAACAAAAGTTTTAGCATCTAGATTAGTAGAACGTCCAATTTTAGGAGTTCTACCATCATCTATTTCGGCCATACCAAAATTACTCATGATGATAGGTTCAAAGAAAGTGAAGAAGAAACAAGAAAAAGGCAAAGAATAATATTTTTTTTGATTTTTGCAAAAACTTTTTAGAAGTGGGGGAGATGAAAACGAGAGTCGAAAGGCAAACGAAGTAAATTGCAAGGAGATGAGAGTTTAGGCGTATGCACTTGATAGATGTTGATGATGTCTGCCCGGCAATGGCGCCAGAAATTCTTCCTGATTGCTTGTATCTGCATTGGTAATTCCCCGAAGAGGAGAGGATTGCAGCACATCAAAGGTAAGTATTTCCCTCAGTTATGAAACCAAGGTTATCAAGCCAGTAGGAGAACCAAGCAACACTATGTAAATAGCACCTGCACAAAAACACCAAATACTTGCAACCCAGCGCGTGAAGGGGTTGTCAATCCCTCAACGGTATTGAGATAGATTAAACTGTATGAGATTTGATGAATAGATCTAACTAAAATAAAAAATAAAATAAATAAAAGAAAATTGCAGCAAGGTATTTTTGGTTTTAATTAATATGATAGGAAATAGACCCGGGGGCCATAGTTTTCACTAGAGGCTTCTCTCAAGAAAATAACATACAATGGGTAAACAAATTACTGTTGGGCAATTGACAGAAAAGCAAATAATTATGACGATATCCAAGGTAATGAACATGTATATAGGCATCACATCCAAGACTAGTAGACCGAAACGATTCTACATCTACTACTATTACTTCACACATCGACGGCTATCCAGCATGCATCTAGTGTATTAAGTTCATGGAAAAACAGAGTAATGCATTAGGCAAATGACATGATGTAGACAAGATAAACTCACATATGAATAAACCCATCTTTTTAACCTTAATAGCAACGATACATCCGTGTTATGTGTCTTTCTGTCACTGAGATTGAGCACCGCAAGATCGAACCCATCACAAAACACCTCTTCCCGTGGCAAGATCAATCAATCTAGTTGGCCAAACCAAACCAGTAAATCGTAGAAGAAATATGAGGCTATAACAATCATGCATAAAGAGTTAAGCAAAGACTCAAATTATATTCATGGATAGAACTAATCATAAACTCACAATTCATCGGATCCCAACAAACAGACCACAAAAAAAGAGTTACATCAAATAGATCTCCATGAACATCGAGGAGAACATTGTATTGCAGATCAAAAAGAGAGAAGAATCCATCGAGCTACTAACTACGGAGCCGTAGGTCCGTGGTAAACTACTCATGCATCATCGAAGGGGCAACAAGGATGATGAAGAACCCCTCCGTGATCGTTGCCCCCTCCGGCAGAGTGCCGGAAAAGGCCTCTAGATTGGATCTCGTGGTTCTGAAACTTGCAGCGGCTGGAAAAGTGTTTCATCGAATCCCCTAGGGTTTTTAGGATTTTAGAGTATTTATAGAGGTGGAGGTAGGTCAAGAAGGTTCCTGTGGGCTCCACTACCCACCAGGGCGCGCTGGAGGCCCCTGGCACGCCCGGGTACCTAGTACGCCCCATGGGCCTCCTCTCATGTGCTCCCTTGGCTCCCAGGGTGTGTTCTAGCCAGAAAAAAATCTCCAAAAAAGTTCAGCGGGTTTGGACTTCGTTTGGTATTGATATTCTGCAAAGAAAAAAACAAGCAAAAAATAGCAACTAGCACTGGGCACTATGTCAATAAGTTAGTCCCAAAAAATGATGTAAAGTTGCTAGTAAATGTATATAAAACATCCAAGATTGATACTTTAATAGCATGGAACAATAAAAAATTATAGATACGTTGGGGACGTATCACTCTCATATGCATTATTGATGATCTAACAAAGAGCCCATATTACCTTGTCTTCTCCTTTAAATAAAATGATGTTTGCATATTCCATCTTAGTCCATGGCACACTTTCGCTATTATTATTTTCACATCATTCGGTCGTGCAAGTGAAAGGCAATAATGACGATGATTCGATGAAGTGATTGAGATGAAGAAAGGCTGGTATGAACTCCTCTTGTTTTCGTTTTTAGAAATATGTTTAGCTCATTGAGCTTGATTCAGTATCATTATGAGTAAACATGTTTGTGATGACAATTGGAGATTATAGTTGCTCATGCCATGCTTAAATATCTAGGATTGGATAATGATTTATCTTTAGTGTCAACATACATTAAAATGATTATGATGTAGTATGATAGTATGGTATTTCCTTCTGAATGATTCGAGTGGCTTGACTTGTCACATGTTCACGCATGTAGTTGATTCAAAACCAACATAGCCTCCATGATATTTGTGTTCATGGTGTTTGATATCCTACTCATGCTTGTATTCAATGTTAATTATTCTCAATGAATGTTTATGACCGTTTTTGCTCTCTAGCTGGTCGCTTCTCAATCTATTTGCTAGCCTTCGCCCGTACTAAGCGAGAATACTGCTTGTGCATCCAAATCCTTAAACCCAAAGTTGTTCCAGATGATTCCACTATATCTACCTATATGAGGTATTACCCTGCCGCTCCAAGTAAATTTGCATGTGCCACCTCTAAACATTCAAATAAACATCTGTTTTGTGTGCCCATACCGCTCATGAAGCGACGGGGCGGTCAGTATCGTCCATGCTAAGCAGGTTATTCTCATGATGAGTGTTTATTCATTGTCCTTACATGAGAGGGGCTGGTAATCGGGATGCCCAGTCCCATGATAAAATCGCAAAATAATGAAACAAACTCCCCTGAAAAGTTGTTGGTATGGAGGGCACCCGAGGATTCGGCTAGCCATGGCTTGTGTTTGTTGGCGGACAGGGAGTAAACTTTACTTTTTCCACTTGGGAACCACCGCTAATTTGTTTAGCATGGAAGATATTGAAAAGTCTCGGTCGTGACATTGACAGGAAAGGCATACCCCCCAAAATTATATTCATCTTTGTTTTGAAGCTTTGTCCTCTGGCACCTCTACAAATCCCTGCTTCCCTCTGCGAAGGGCCTATCCATTTTCTTTTATGCTATTTTACTTTTATTATTGAGTTACCGCCCTCTCATTTAAGCACTAGTTGGGGAGCACTATTGTCATTCTTATGCATTGAGTATAGTTAATGTTGAGTGTGACATGAGTGGATCTTTTGTACCTTGAATTACAATGTTTAGTCACTGCTTGAACTTCAGAGGTGCTCTGCATTTATGTTTTGCAGTCTCAAAAAGGGCTAGCGAGATACCATGTTATCATATAATATCATGATTGTTTGGACAAATTGTTGGCATCCGAGATATCTTATTATTGCTCGCTAGTTGGTTATGCCTTTGGTATGAGTAAATGTGAGACCTAAATGCTATCATCAATATGGTTAGTTCATAATCCTTGCTAAAAACTTGAACAATAGCTAAGTATATTTACAATAACAACAACAAAAAGAGTTTGTACAAGTTTTTCTTGCTCACCTTCAGTTTGTCAACTGAATTGCTTGAGGACAAGCAATGAGTTAAGCTTGGGGGAGCTAATATGTCCCAAAAGTATCTACTTTTCCAAACACTTTTGCTCTTGTTTTGGACTCTAATTTGCATGATTTGAATGGAACTAACCTGGATTGACGATGTTTTCAGCAGAATTGCCATGGTGTTGTTTTTGTGCAGAAATAAAAGTTCTCGGATTGAGCTAAAAATTTGCGAAGAATTATTTCAAAATATATAAAAAATACTGGCGAAGAGAAGTACCAGAGGGGCCAACAAGGCGCCCCAAGCCTGGGGGGCGCGCCTGGCAGGCTTGTGGGCCCCTGGCAGCTCCGCAACCCTAACTCCAACTCCATCAGTACCTATTCGCCAAGAAAAAAAATCAGAGAGAAGGAATCAATGCGTTTTATGATACAAAGCTACCGCCACCTCATGTTCTTCATCAGGAGAGCTGATTCGGAGTCCGTTCGGGGCTCCAGAGAGGGGAATTCGACGCTGTCGTCATCATAAACCTTCCTCCATCACCAATTTCATGATGCTCACCATTGGGAGTGAGTAATTCCTTCGTGGGCTTGCTGGACGGTGATGGGTTGGATGATATTTATCATGTAATCTAAGTTTTATTAGGGCTTGACCCTAGTATTCTATATGTTTTAAGATTGATGTTCCTACGACTTTGCTATGCTTAAAACTTGTGTAGGATCGAAAGTAGGTCTAGAGGGGGGGGTGATTAGACTACTTAACCAAATAAAAATCTAGCCTCTTCCCAATTTGAAGTCTTGGAAGATTTTAGCAACTTAGCACAAGTCAAGCAATCAACCAACACATGCAATTTTAAGAGTGTAGCAATAGAAAGTAAAACATTGCATATGAAGGTATAGGGAAGGGCTCTGGATGGCCATCGCGCCCGAGCCGTTCCCCGTCGTCGCCTCGCCGTACACGGCCGCCCGACCGCGCCCTGCGCCGTGCGTGATTGCCCCCGACGCCCCTCTGCACCCGTCGCCCCGCTCCCCCCCCCACGATGGCCCTGCCGCTGCTCCACCGGAGCTCCCCGCCGTTCGCCTCTGCTCTGCCCGCGCTGCTCCGCCGCCGCTCCGGTGGCTCGTCGGAGCCCCGCCTCCCCTGGCCCTGGCCGCCGGCGCTGGCGTGCGCCGTGCGCGCCCAACGCCCCTCGTCTCGCGCCCGTTCGGGCGCCCCGCCCCGTTGCCCGTTCGGGCCGTGCCCGATAACCCGCACCCGCATCGCCCCCCTCTGGGCCACTGCCAGGTGGGCCTTGCCCTACCTGAGCCACTGCCCACTGGGCCCGACCCCCTGGCCCAATGACAAACGGGCCCCATCGCCCCAGAACGGTTTTTAATAAAAATAAAAATAAAAATAAAAATAAAATAATAAATAAAATAAATTAATAATAATAATAAGAATAAATTAATTAATAAAATTTAATAAATAAATAAATAAAGAAAATAAAAGTTAAAAATAATTTTAATTAATTAACTAAATTAATTAAGTTAATTAATCCTGTTTAAATTAATTAAACAGTAATTATTTAGCTAAACACTAATTAACCTAAAAAGTGAATGACAGGTGGGTCCCACTGGACCCACATGTCAGTTTGACTTAGTCAACCCCTGTTGACTGCTGATGTCAGCATGACATCATGCTGATGCCATAAATCCATTTTCGAATTAATTTAAATGATTAATTAAATTCCAGAAATTAATAAAATCTTTAGAAAATCATATTTTTTAATCCGTAACTCGGATTAAAATATTTTCAACATGAAAGTTGCTCAGAACGACGAGACGAATCCGGATACGCAGTCCGTTCGTCCACCACACCTCCCTAACCTATCGAACTAGCAACTTTACCCCTCCGGTCCGTCTGTCCGAAAACGCGAAACATCGGGAATACTTCCCGGATGTTCCCCCCCTTCGCCGGTACCACGTACTGTCGCGTTAGGACACACCTAGCACCGCTCATTGTCATGTCACGCATCGTCATGCTTATGTTTGCATTGTATTTACTGTTTCTTCCCCCTCTTCTCTCCGGTAGACTACGAGACCGACACTGCTGCTGCCCAGTTCGACTACGGAGTCGACGACCCCTCCTACTTGCCAGAGCAACCAGGCAAGCCCCCACCCTTGATCACCAGATATCGCCTATTCTTCTCTATACTGCTTGCATTAGAGTAGTGTAGCATGTTACTGCTTTCCGTTAACCCTATCCTGATGCATAGCCTGTCATTGTTGCTACAGTTGTTACCCTTACCTGCTATCCTACTGCTTAGTATAGGATGCTAGTGTTCCATCAGTGGCCCTACACTCTTGTCCGTCTGCCATGCTATACTACTGGGCCGTGATCACTTCGGGAGGTGATCACGGGTATATACTATATACATTCTATACATGACACATGTGGTGACTAAAGTCGGGTCGGCTCGTGGAGTACCCGCAAGTGATGCTGATGAGGGGGGCTGAAAGGACAGGTGGCTCCACCCCGGTAGAGGTGGGCCTGGGTTCCTGACGGCCCCCGACTGTTACTTTGTGGCGGAGCGACAGGGCAGGTTGAGACCACCTAGGAGAGAGGTGGGCCTGGCCCTGGTCGGCGTTCGCGGATACTTAACACGCTTAACGAGATCTTGGTATTTGATCTGAGTCTGGCCATTTGGTCTATACGCACTAACCATCTACGCGGTAGTAGTTATGGGTATCCCGGCGTCGTGGTATCAGCCGAAGCCTTCGTGACGTCAGCGACTGAGTGGCGCGCGCCGTGTTGGACCGCTTTGACGTAACCGCCGTGATCGTGTGGGTTGCTAGGTCTGCTCGCGGCCGCGTTCGCAACGTGCAGGTGTGCATAGGGCGATGGGCCCAGACCCCTGCGCGCATAGGGTTAGACCGGCGTGCTGACCTCTCTGTTGTGCTTAGGTGGGGCTGCGACGCGTTGATCTTACGAGGCTGGGCATGACCCAGAAAAGTGTGTCCGGCCAAATGGGATCGAGCGTGTTGGGTTATGTGGTGCACCCCTGCAGGGAAGTTTATCTATTCGAATAGCCGTGTCCCTCGGTAA